>NW_028280776.1:447500-760000 GCF_059751285.1 Brachycentrus maculatus
TAAAAATAATGTCATATTCATATTTCTTGCGTTTGTTGGTGTTTTTTTAAACATTTATATTTACACGCCCCAAATGATATTCCGTTACATTTTGAGAGTTTTTTTAAAAACACAAGTAGGTATATAGCTTACATTCTTATGTCGTTATTCTAATTTTTATTTTTTTTTATAATAATTTCTTCTAAGAAATTTCTTCTTTTTTATAATAATTTCTTCTAAGGCGCGGCGATCGGAAAAAATGTAACTGATCCAAAAAGAAACGATGATATTAAGATGATATAATAAACCATTTAATTTATTTTAGAACATGAAGTATTCGCATGTCTCGTTTGAATAAAATATTTTGTTTTAGTGTGTTTCGTTATCATTATTGATACAAAAATTATTACAAAAACATACGTGTTCAAAATAGAGTATTATTTCCAATTTTAAAATATTGAGTCCTTTTTAAAGCCAAAAAGTGAGGTAAAAACCTCGCCATAGTTATCAAGCAATTACGCAGAAATAAAGCAAGACATAGCCGTTAACTTTGCCATCAATTAGGTACCATGATGGGGAAACTCGACACTAGTGGAGCGACTCGAAGTGGAGACGTCGCTGTCGGGAAACCATAGAGGAAACTATCAGCAATAACTAACTTTATCACAGGATTGGATGAGAATGTTGCATGATAAACACTGTTATTTGATCATTGGTATTATATTTCTTTGAAATATCTACCATATTTTTCACATTTGTAATATTAAATTTGTATGTTTGAAATTGTATTATCGCTTATTTTATTTATAAATAAAGTACATATGTGCAACATATCAGTTACTATTTTCTTTTAATACTGAAATAATAAAATAAATGATAATTAAAATATAAATATTGCATCTAATAAAATTAAGTTATTTATGAAAAATATATTATTTATTAATTAAAAATTTCTTATTTTATTTGAAATTATATTTAATAAATGATGATTTCGTTTTAACAGTTTTCCTAATAGTATGTATAATCAATTTTTGTCTCCGTTTTAGGGTGTATATGGAAAAACATCAAATAGGGAAAAATAAATTCTGTATGTTAAAAACAGATATACTGTAACTCAAATCACCGGCTTATTACTGAGGTCCAAAAAATATATTAAGACTACAAATGCACTCCCCTAAGAACTATAAATAAAATAAATATAATTTTTAATTCAATACAAAACGTCCGGTCTAAGACAATGGGTTCATAGGTTGTAATCAGATAAAATCAAATATAATTTATAAAGTGCATTACTTACAATCGAAACATTTGGGGTGAGAAGTTCCAGTTATAATCGGAGGTTTACAAATAACTACTTACCAAATAAGCCCCTGAGATACTTATCCTTAACGACCTTACAGGATGCAGTAGTAGAAAGAAAAGGAATAAAATTGTTCAGATGTGAAAATTCACATGTAGAATCTACAACGTAGAATATCGATATAAATTATATATCAAAGTAAAAATAGTTGTATGTTCGATGTAAATATCTATTGAAACTTTGTTTCAGTTTTAAAATTAAATCAGAAAATATCTTTAATTATAAAATTAAGACTAACCTACAGTTTTATGTTAACATTTAATTGAGAATGAAAGTGATCAGATCAATTTCAAATTTAAATATCGTAAATATTTTTTTAAATAAAATGAGCCAATTTCAGATAAAATTTATTATTGGAGTATCTTAAGTATTCAAACTTACCTTAAATATATCAAATGTTGTTTTCAAATAGTATTTTTTTTGTATACTATGATAAATAATAACCGTTTATTAAAACTATGACATCATTGTTAATTTTGTTAAAAGCCTTAAAAAATCATTATTTTTTTACAAGAATTTTCAACTAACGTATTTTTTTATGGTGTGCAAAACAATTATACATAATACAGTGGAACAAAAACAACATTAAAATAATTAATTAAGCAAATAATTTTTGTTACGAAAATTGAGTTATAATACCCCAAAAAGGTCAATCTAAACGGTGGCAAAATAAGAAAACTCTGAATTATTTAATCACTTGGTATAATTAATTTTTCGTTGTACGTCATTATCAGATTCATTTATTTGACGAGTTGATAAAATATATTTAACAAAGTATCAAAATTATATTTTAAACGTATCAAAATTTAAGTACTAACATTTTACGTATCCATATAGTCAGCACATCAAAATAGCTTTAACAAAGTTAACTTCGCCGTAGGAAAGTATAACTGGATTATATTTTTCACTAAAAGCAATCCCTTTTTAATTGGACGTCATAAAATGTACCGTAGACTTTATACAGAACAAACGGGAAAAGTTTGGTTACAATGTTACATCCGATTTACAGCATGTAAAACTGTACTAGCTTAATTATATTTTGTAAAAGCAAACATATATCATATCTATAAATTATACAAAAAATAAAAACATTGAAATAAACCTTTTTAAACTTTAAATTATTTCTGAAACATTGTTTTAAATACTCTGCGTCAGGGTAGTAAATAGTTAAAAAAAAATATCTGAAATTTTCGGTATTTATAGAGCTTAAGATCTGTCATAGGCGGTTCGATTAATTTGAAAACGTGTACTATTCACCATTCTTCCCAATCATCATGGGTAGAATGGTGAATATTGCACGATTGTAAAGTGATCACTTAAACCACCCTATGATAGGTCGTAAGCCCTGTGAATGCCCAGACTTCTATATTATTATTCAGAATCATGTAAAATGGTGAAAATTACACGTGTATAAAGTGATCACCCTAACCAGACTATGCAAAGTCTTAAGTCTTGTATATACTCATACTTCCATATTCTTATTTCTCTAGATTGAGATATCAAAATAAATTACTCTTAAGTTGAGATAAATTCAGATTTTGTGAACAAATATTTTCACATTTAGAAAACTATTATTTATTACGAAGCCATTATAGGTACTCGTATATTAGAAATTTGGTTTGATACTGATTTAGGTTTTTAAAATAAGGAGTTTTCTGCCGTATTTTAACTATTCAATAAAAATTATCAACAGTGAAGTCTCTTTTTTAGAGGCTTGTCTTCAAACTTGGTAGGAAGAATGGAAACAAGCTCTAAAAAATCTAATGAAATCAAATATATTCATGCACTTTTTCATTGACGGGTATCGAACCCACAGTTTCGCTGTTGGACAATATCAAACGATTTCAAAGCATATGTTGTAAATAAATACGTAACGTTTTTTATTTATTTTCAACAAAATTGCTAGTACCTATACAACCACTCACTATGTGGTTATATTAGTTAACACTAACATTACTAACGTTTACGTAAAAAAAAATGGAACCATAGTGTAAATGCTAAAATTATTAAAAACATTATTACCAACGACATAATTTATCCATGCAAACATGATTTCTAATACATAATAATGAAGAATTGATTTCTTAATAAAAAAATATTGAAATATGAGAAAGTACGCCTGATATATTGATTTACATTTAAAATATAACTTATGCTATTATTTAACCCTTATCAACACTTAGTTGATGAATAGGGTACAAAGTTGTTATATGAAGGTAACATGATAAGTCCTTCGATATGAAATCTACCTACCTCGAGCAAAACAATTTCTCAAAAAAAAAACAAAAAAAAATCTCAATATCCAACAGCTACCTGGTATCTATGTTTTATTCAAAATAACATTCAAATGAAATCATGAAAAAATACCGTATTTTTAACTCAAAGGATGATATAAAGACTATTGCAAATTAAATGATAATACCGACACTTGAATAAGGAAAACGAAGGAGCAATTCGAATAAAAATTTTAGACAGTTGAAACAAACGATTCTGTTCATACATAAGAAAGCAGCTATCCCCTCAAAATACCCATTCCAAGCATGATTCGAAAAGCTCTACTTCTCGGAATGACAAATGTTTTTCTCATTTTATTTTACCTAAATGAAAAATACTAAATACTTGTATTCATTTGAACTTTTTACTTGGTAAATACCATTTTATGATACCAAGATTAATGAAATTAAAGTTAAATATATTAAAAAATGGATAGATATGAAGTGCTAAAAACCATGAATGAAAAAACACTTCATTTAAGGTGTTGGTATGTTGGTATTTATATGAAACCCTAATAACTACATACTTATAATGAATCTCTTACGATGAATCGGCTTCATCGGTATTGCTGCAAAATTGCTGTGGTTTGTGGCAAAAGTTGCTGACATTAATTAAATACGTCTGCTATAAAATTTAATATAATAGACGAAGACATGGAAATTACCAAAACTTTTGTATCCTGAATTCCTTCAAAACTCGTGACGTTACCAAAAATTAGCGTGAACAAGAATAGTTGTTGTTTGTCTGAACTACATTCCTGTGCACAAAATTGTGAAAGCCAAGAGCGCATCGGGAAATGCAAAACATAAATTCCTTATGTGCACCATACATTTCTGCGCAGACTGAACTTAGTGTCTAGGCTTTAACATTAATTAGATTGTCTGGCGCAAGGAGACGCCAAGGAAGTTGAGGCTCATCACGGCAAGAGAGTTTGGTGATAAACAATTAAGCAGTCACCGCGGAGGCAGGTATGAATTTAAATTTACCCCAAGTGCTTTGTGCCAGCTGAAAGGAAACGGGAAATAAGATATCTTGCACTGTATAAATCTTCGTATGTAAATGTATTAAAGTTCATTTGTTGTTGTTTTTGTTTTAAAAAGAAATTTTAAATTTACTAGGTTATTCATGTTTAAACAACATATTTAACATCTAAGACTTGTAAAAATAAAACAGATTTTTTGAAAGAATGTGAACACAATAAATGTAATAGAAAAAAATACTCCAAATAAAAATAGATTTATTTCATCCAATTATAAAACAACATATTCCTTCTAATAATTTATTTTATTGGTCACCGAAATTTAACGTTTTAATAAATGATCGAAATTTTACGTATTTTTTTGGAATTAGTAAAAAATATCGATCTAAGAGAAAAAATACACCAGCTGAAGTTTAAGACAATTAAATTTTTTATAAGCTTGTTTCTACAATTTAAGCATAAAATAAAAACACCCATATTTGAAGATGGCACCTAACGGTACAGGGCTGGAGTACAAAAAACGAATCTCAGATTATTATATTGTAGAATAATAATAATTTTATTTAATTTCTGCAATTTTAAATAACACAACTACTGTTAACATTCCAATGTACTTATGACAACACACATTTATGAAGGGAGATTTTACACTATTGGTTCCCTAAAATACTTGTGAACAAATAATTTTAAAAAGGTAAAAAATTAGCTTTATTAAAACACATCTTTTTCAAATTCATATAAACGTAGTTTTATAAAACAATTTCCAAAATAAATTCGCATACTCCCATATTCTTCTTCATTTATGTTGACAAGTCAAATAATAAAAAAATAACTCCTATAAGTGGAGATATTTTTATATAAGTATTTGGACACATTAAAATTTTTCCAAAAAAACACCTAATTATTACATCATTACGCGGTTAAATACAAAACATACATGGTTTTAAAAAGTAAAAAGTCACCTTTCAATAAACGCGTTATTAAAAAAAAATAAAGGCATTTAACGATTTTCGTTCACCCCTGGACGTTTGCAATATTTCTAGGCAATAATAATGTACTCCAAACTAATTATCTTATTTATAAATCGGCGCAGTGGTGCCATACACATCTCCAAAGGCAGGTAATTTTCTCTCGCGAAGACTCTCAAAGGTCGCCATAGTGACAACTAGGTAGGGGGTGAGCGCTAGGGGATGGGAACAGGAGGGGTTACTCTCTCCGCCCTCACCCCCCGGCCCGTGGCAGTAAGTGGGGCCGTTTGTACTTTTAATTTTCGGCGGCCGACAGCTTTCAAATATTCGGTCGACTGTGCTCGTAATACGCGTTTATGATGTAAATTATTTACATGGTTGAACACGATCGACAAAGTATTTTGCTTTATGAGATTTATTTATTTTATGTTTTTCATTTCGAATTCATTCTTGGCTTTATTAAAAGAGATGAAGGCATCAAATACTCTATTTAATTTTTAAGCAATGCTTTTGAAATCGATCGCGCATAAAATAATCGACAGCTATTTTATTACATTTATTTATTGTAAAGGGAGATAAAAGTGAAAATTTTCTGATTGGCGCTTTTTACGTTTCATTTATTGGAAACAAAATACGAAAAAAACATATTAATCCATAAAAAAGCGATTGAATGTAATATTGATAGTATAAAAAAAACTTTAAAATTGTATATCCTTTAAAAATAAATAATATGTGTTGTAATAATGAAAAAAAAATATTTATATTTATAAAGGGTAAACATTTTGTGAAATTTGATTCAAATATTCGGAAATTAGTTTGACCCTTCTAAATTTATTAAATTTCAAAATATTTCCCAAGGAGGTACAATGGAGAAAATAACGCTTCAAAATTTATATCTCAACAATTAAAAAGGGTTTTTACCGGTAATTGATAGGGATCATTATCAGACTGAATATTTAAATAAGCCTCGACTTTCGGGCTCGTTATAGGTCTTCGAAAAATGCTCAAGCCGTAGATTTCATCCGACCCTGTGGATGGTGAGGGTTGAAGAAGTCTTCTCCATGGTTACGCCCGGGATGGATCACTATGGAAACATTACAGACTGTTTGCGCGGCATCAAATCCAGCATCCCTAACAACCCACCCCCCGATCTACCCTCAGGCTGAAATGCCACCTTAAGGGAGGAGAACAAGGCTTTCCAAGAACCGGTTTATTTTCCAACGGGAAATTCATCCCAAATACATGATATTTTAAAATGGAATTGAAAACAATATTACTTGCTGTTTTACACGCACTCGTATCCATACAACATAATACTTAAGAATAATTGTATTTTTTTTTCAAAGAAGGCAAATATTAAATTTAAAATAGGAAGTAAATTATTCAGTCGAAATATTATTACAGCGTGTTCGTTATTTTGTTTTCTGGGAATTATGAAAACAGAATATTAATTTTGATAAATATCAGGGAATAATAAACGAGAAATGATACTTACTTTCTAATTTGCCCGAAACCCATATCATGTGGATAAAATAATGAAATATTAACAAATTCGTCTTTTTACTAAATTAAGGAAGCTTTTTTTGTCTATTTAGTGAAAATATATATTTTTTTAAAGTTAATGGCGGGATAATTTTTGATATTCTATGTGTTTTTTTAGTTCTGCCATCTATAATACCTATGATTTGTACATTTTCTTATGCTTTAAACCAGTATTATGAACGCTTTTATGACAAAATACAATATACAAATATAAATATTTGACATAATAATGGTCTTTGGGCACATATAAATAAAAAAAAAACCAAACCTATAGAAAAAAATATATATTAGTGGGTATGCTGAGTGTAAATTAGATAGGAAAATTAATTAGATAGGAAAAAGTTAGGCGGCCGTGACTGGTCTAGCAATCATCATAGAAAAATTGATCTTTTCTTGAATGCTTATCGCAGATACTTTGTGGCACATTTTATAAACTTAATAAAATTAAACAACTTTGTTTTAGCTACTTTTATAATATTATTACACTTTAACCAACCGGTTTCGACAAGAACCTTGTCATCATCAGGCTTTATTAAATTCTCAAACATTAAAATACTAAAAAAAACATTGACATACTCATAGTTAATTATATTATCTTACTAAAAACTTCCACACACTCCGTACACCATATGAAAATATAAATTATTTGATCTTGTTGATGTTTAAATGCAGATCGTGATTCGCAATATCACAATTAAGATGCGTTTGGCAAAGAAATAAAAATATTTTTATGAATAATAACATGCTGTTTGTATTTTACATGTGTTTCTCTGTCAAATTATATCTGGTTAATATCGGAGTGCCAAAAGAAGAAAATCGCAATAAAAACGCAAGAAAGAGAAAGTCCTGAGTAACGATTACAAGGCAATGAATAAATATTCAAATGTAGCGGGAGGGAGCCGTTAAATTTCCTTGAGCTTGTTTTCCCTGAGTTTGATACTTTACAGGAAGCACCTGCCTCATTTTCTGAAATCCTTTTTATGAACCCAATTGAAATTTTAAGTCGTCAATAAAATAAATTAGAGCGCAAGCGACGGATACCTCGTCAGTATGCCGATTTTGATATTATTGCGTTTGGCTTTTAATCGTCAATGGCCATGGCATTATTATCCAATTAAATTGTTTAACACGGGAAATAAATGAGAACAATAAGGCAGTACTTTGAGTAACTTTTGATGGGTCGTAAGATTCGAAATGCCGATAGTAACTGATGTAATGCAAAACGCTTAGATTTTGACGTTTACTTAATAATTAGAGTAAAATACTACTCACTGCCTAATGCAAATGTGTATTTTTTTGTTGGTTTTGAGCAAACACATTTTTTTAAATTTAAAATAAATTAAATAATTCTGGAAAAAAAATATATGATACTTATCTGATCAGGAGAGGAATTTCTGAGATATTCAAAAATAATAAATAAATATTTTTACATTATTTCAAGTGCTTTTTTCACTATCATAAAGATACTGATACAATATTTTGAGTAAGTTCAAATCATTGTTCACAAATTTGAGTTTCTTAACAAACAAGTTGTTTAAATTGGTATTATTGACGAAATTTCAGTAGTGTGGTTTTCAATCATGTGTGGATAATGATGTTACAAATGTTTTAAGTGATCACTTAAACCAGCTTCAGATCTTAAGCCCCGTTTATACCCAGACTTCCATAATCTTCTTCATCTATATTGAGATTTCAATTAAGGTTTTCTTTTAAAATGCATTTGTTATTTTTTTATAAATAAACGTTATTTAATTAAAAATACCTCGTTTTTTGTACTTATAGCATTTATCTTGTGCATAATTCATTGTTTTTTTTTTCATTTTACAATTTGCATTGATTCGATTTTAAACGAACTTAAAAAATCGTAACAAATCGCAACATCTCATTATTATCATTTTCAAATATTCAAATGAATTATTATCAAGTTAAGATTCTTCATTAATTATTTGAGCAGTGGTTAAACCTATGTATTTTTAATTAAGTATTTGTCCGCCTCCGTAGTGTAATGGTCAGCACGCTCGGCTACCGTTCTGGAGGTCCCGGGTTCGATTCCCAAGGGGGGTAAAATAAATACAAGTGATTTTTTCACTGTAATATTTATTCAATATTTCCATGGACTGGTACCTGAAGCGGAGGGCTGATCACCTTTCCTTCATGTGTAAACGATCAAGATAACACTGCGTTTATATGACACAGTGCCCTATGCACCATTGGGGTGCGGATAAGGGTTTTATTATATATATTTTTAATTAAAGTTTTGCTTGGTAGGTCCCACTATTTCTTAAAATCTATTATGACACGTGTTTTGATGCATTCCGCATCATTTGTTTAAAAATAATGCGAAATACATAAAACAAATCATCCAAAGTTTTAAGAAATAGCAGTACTGTCAAGTAAAATAATAATTAAGAAAGTAAATACGTATTAACGAATCATTCCTCGAAAAAAATCCCCTCAATAATTACAAATCTTTTTGATTTTTATTGAAGTTAGGGAGTGTTTCTCCCTTCACCTAGCGCGGATATATTTTTTCACATATTTATTATACTAAGTATAAAAGAACGATTTTCAAAAGACTAACGTTGTACATATGGTATTGTAATTGTTCGATTGAACATTTTTTCAGGTGAAACCCCTCATTGTCGCTCTGCGTGGGAAAAGGAACAAATAAAAATGTTTCTTTGTCATTTAAGACGGAGAAAACATAAACATCGTTGTACAAAGGAATACAAAGCTCTCGTTTCGCTTTCAACACAATAACATATTGAGAACAAACACGTAACATAATATATTCCGGTATCTAGCACGTGTTTATCGATACATTATGTATATGGATGAATTGGTGTTGTTAAAAGTAGGCGGTCTAATATGGTTCTTGGGCGCTCAGATCGATCAGGCCCTGGAGGTGGAGTGGACCGGGTACTCCTCCTCCCAGTCCGCCCCTGCGGCCCTACGCCCGCGCCCCACTCCTACCGCCGGCTCTGACAATATTGCAGTACCTAATCATAAAGGGCTCTGACCAAATATCGGTTAGTGAAAGGGATCTACGTAGACGTTTTTATTAATTGGAAACGCAGAGTACATTTGCGTGATTTTACGTATTCATTTGCTTAATCGACGTACTATTATGTCACCAAGATGGATTGACTGTCGTGATTAAATATAAATGACACATGTAGACATGATCTTTATATTTTTTTATAAAAAACGCATCATACCTTAATTTTGGGGCACTGATAACGGATTTGATCTTTACTTTCAGCCATAACCCAGAAATCAATCAACGCAACGCGACTTCTCCCGCCATCCAATAACGCCAGTACCAAAATATCGGGTACTTCATTGTTCAATCTATGGATGATATATAGTGTCGGGTTGTGGTCTTGTGGTTAGTGTCGCGGAGTTTCTCTGTTCGAACCCTTCTACCGCAAATAGATAACTTTTTCTAATAATGAGCCGCCCAGGCTCACAGAAATAGTATGAAATTGAAATATTTGTGTAAATAATAAAATTCGTATATATATATATATATATATATATATATATATATATATATATATATATATATATATATATATATATATATAAATATATTTATATATATATATATATATATATATATATATATATATATATATATATATATATATATATATATATATATATATATATATATATATATATATATATATATATATATATAAATAAATATATATATATATATATATATATATATATATATATATATATATATATATATATATATATATTTATATTTATATATATATATATATATATATATATATATATATATATATTTATATATATATATATATATATATATATATATATATATATATATATATATGTATATATATATATATTTATATATATATATATATATATATATATATATATATATATATATATATATATATATATATATATATATATATATATATTTATATATATATAAATATATATATATATATATTTATATATATATATATATATATATATATATATATATATATATATATATATATATATATATATATATATATATATATATATATATATATATATATATATATATATATATTTATATGAAAACTCTTACAATGTCGATGTAAAGGTATTTTGAATGAAAATTTTTATTTCATACTGATAGTCTTTAGTTTTATATTGGATTTACGATGCTTTAGTAGCCGCATAGCGATGTACCTGTAGGCTTTACTTCAGCCTTACAGCCGATTGGTATCGCGGGACACGCTTCGATTCCACCCAGAGCTCATTGAGATGACGGATGAGGAGGGAAGCGGAAGAATAAGGAGGAAGAAAGGAAAGGATAGTAGATAGGAATAGAGTGAGATGGGTCAGAAAGAAATCTTTACAGTACGGATGAGAGAACTGGTGCGGTGTATTGGTATTGATATACCTTGACAGGCTTTGTTTGATTCCTTGAAATGAGAATATCTACCTCATGAAAAGAGACAGGCATTTATGAGTATTTTTTTTCTGAGAAAATATGTATTTTCTTTGAAAAATATCGTACCTTATTTCAATCATTATATATGTATTTATTTATAATAATTAAGATGAAAGTATTGCTACATTTAAATCAAAACCAGTATTTTAAAACTTTTAAATACATATTTTGCTATTAAATTTATGCTTTTAATTTCAATTTAATACACTTAAAACATCTCACTTATGTTTAGTTCAGGCATTTATGAGTATTTTTTTTCTGAGAAAATATGTATTTTCTTTGAAAAATATCGCACCTCATTTCAATATTTTAATATGTATTAATTTATAATTATAAACATGAAAATATTGTTACAATGATTAAAGAAAACACTTGTTTTTTACCACTTGAGTTTTATTATATACTACATGTTTCAGAAGTTAAACTTCCATCATTCAGGTCTGTATAATAAAACTCAAGTGGTAAAAAACAAGTGTTTTCTTTAATCATTGTAACATGTCTTACCACAAAGTTAATGCCGAAACAATAAATAAAAAATATTGTTACATTAAAAGTAGAACAAGTATTTCAATACCTGTTTATCTAAATACATGTTTTGCTTTTAAATTTATGGTTTTTACTTCAATTTGATACATTAAAAACATCTTATTTAATTTTACATAAGAATGAAACAAAAATATTGAGCTTTTTCTTTTTTTTTATTTAATTTAGCCAGCAACCGAGTTCCATTGCAAGAGAAATGAACTTCGGAGGCCAGTCTTATAATGTCTGTATCGATGAAACTCGATGTTAAAATAAAATAAAAATTGATATGATAGGAATTTATTGTTTTAAAAATAATATCAATAAAACAAAAATATTTTAATGAAAAAATCAATATCTGTCATAAATGTGTATGTTTTACTGTGTTTTGCTTACAAAACAAAATATTTAAAGTTAAATGACACAATCAGAAAAATGTTAAGTAAATCTAATAAAGTCTTCATTTATTAGAAGTATCGGTAACTTTTAATTAAAATTCAAAACGTTTTGACAAATATTGAAGGATTTGTTATTTTTTAAGTAATGTTATATGAATAATAACAAGTATAGTGTATTAAAGACATTCTCAGTCCTTCAAATATAGTTTTGAAACCCTACTTTGAAGTGCACAGTTGTAATTGTTTTATTATGAGATAAAATTACAAAATAATTAAAGCTTATAATTTTTTGTATCTTATAAATATTTAAATAATAAAATAAATGTCTGCATCGGATTTATACCTTTGAACCTGCATTTAGCGCCATCCCAGTGCACGACGAGTAAGTTGTGCGATCAAAGGTTTGCAGCTGCGCTAGAACTGAAAACGATGTTTTCAGGAAAACTAGATGCTCTTCGCCGGATATTTTCAGGAAAATTGTACTTATAATTTTACATCTGTCAACAGATGGCAGTAATTATTTTACTTGAACAAACATTTGTTTTGTTTATAACTGTTTGAGAATTATATGACAATATTTATATGAAATCACATGACAAAATTAACGATTGTTTCTAAATTGTTATTAAAACTCAAATAAGAAATGAAATAATATATTTTTTCGTTTCTTATTTTTTTTATATTTTTTTTACTTCTGTCTTTATTTTAATTAAAGTAAATGGTCGTCATAAGTCTATTGAAAGTTAAGAAATATTATTTATTTAAGCAACAAAATTTCAACTAGTGAAAATCAAGCCCTTATCTCTACAGTTATAACAAACATGCTAAGCATTGTAATGCGAATATGAAGTGGACGGTTATAAATACAGCGTGAGTTCTATGTATGTATTTTTTTTCAGTTTTATACTGATTCAAACCTGTTTTTAAATGAAGTTACAAAAATGATTCAAATATAATTTATGCTTAAGAAGCGTTGACCTATGTTTTTTTAAATAAAATATTTGAACATTCCTCACTCCAATATTTTTTAATTTAAAAGTTTCATTAAATTCATCAAAAAGTTTTATTAAGTTTCATACAATTAGCGATTTTAATTATATTAGTTAAAAGGTTCGAGCTTCTGGGTTAATTTTGTATGTACTCATACCAATAATTCCGTTTATTTTTTCAGGTACTAAACGTGACAAAAAACGAAAAAAAAATGCCTGCACATGTTCAAATGATGGATTACAATCGTAGACGCCATCATATTTCTATCGAGTCAGGCTCTCCATAAAAATGTAGTTTTTCATTCTATACGCGTACTTGCCAGTCGATAAATCTATTTTTTGCAGCTGTCTTTTTATATTCGAGGGGTAATTAATTTTCCTGTCTCCGCGGGTTTTCGATGACCACGTTTGTTTGACGACCCTTAGATTATCCAAAATTTGGATGATTGATTATATTTAAACAAATCTCATCATAATGAAAATATACGAATATTATTAAATACTCCCATTCAAAGATAATTTTTTTCTATGAAAAAAGCAGCTTAATTATACCTTCTGGAACAAAAAAAAATTATTTTATTTTTAATGAATTTTACAAGTTAAAAACAGGTTTCGAAAATTATTTTTACACATTTCTTAAGCTTCATCTTTTAACCCTTATTCTCACACATTTTTGCTAAGGGTACTGCATTTCATTGATGCAGTGTTCATCAATTCAGGGTAATATTCAATAAATAAGTAAAGATTCGCATAACTGTTTAAACCTTATTTAAAAAGGTTTTATTTATTTTGACTCCCAAGTCGATAAACCGGGACCACCAGCATGGTAGCCTTACGTTATACCATTACAAATAGTAATAACAACGTAATGAATAACAAATAATAGATGGTTGAAATGGTTGCTTCAAGTTGGTACTATTATGTATTAATTTTAAATCAAACACAGATTTTTTGAGTCTACTTAGTTGTATTTTATTAACAAAAACACATAAAAAATTATATTGTGACAATTGTTTCGCCTTGTTAGGGCATTATCAAACGAATGTTATGTACATAAATTAAAATGGAGTTCTACAAATTAAACACCAAATCAATAAATAATTGGTACTATTATTTCATTTTTGTGTAGTATTTCATAAAAACATGAAATTATATGAGTCAGTTTAACGTCAAACGTATTTTAGGTCAAACTAAATATTTGTTTTTTTTTTGTATATATATTTTTTAAAGATAAACATAAAATTCTAGTTTATAATGAAATATTTTTAAAATATTGGATTAAGTATAAGAACCGTATGGACCAGAATATTAACTTATTCATTGATTTTATTCTATGGACAAAAAAACTATTTAACAGAAAAAAACGTACTTTTTGACATAGACAATTGTCCTAATTTTCGACGATTATTAAAAAATGTAGATATCAAAAATGCCTTACTAGAAAATAATCTCAGAAAATTACAATTGAAAAGAAGGAATGGTAAACATAAATAGTTTGACCGTATTAAACGTCGATTTTTTCCAAATATTTAATGCATCAGCGATTTTGCATTGTTGCATATTTTTACTAAGTAAAACCTCGATAAAGTACTTTTTTTTAATAAAAGGTTAATTGTTTACAATAACGAAATCTATTTTCTTCTTTACATGTAGAATAACGAAAGATAATTGATATTCCTACATATGTGTATGAAATCTAATGAATTTACTAGGAGCTTAAATATATAAGTATGTGAGAAGGTAGAAGCAATAAACGATCAGTCGAAATGTCCGGTGTGAGTAATGGATATGTCAACGGCATGAATATCTTCAACCCCTTTGAAGCCTGTTATTCTATTAACATCCACCAAATAATGGTTTCCTCACATGCGTGATACGTGGGTGATGCGGCTCGCAATACAACCATTGTATGAGGGAATTCCCCAAATTCCAATACCACATTATTGTGTGTGATACATGATTCCAATAATGATCCAATATTTTAGCAGTAAATGATGAATAACTAATTAAGAGATAAACAAAAAAATGTTGACTTTTTAGATAAAATGAAGGATTTTTATTTTGGATAAATGATAAAAAAAAATATTTCAACGTGAACAATGTATTTTTCCTATATTGAGTCATCTGTATCATTACAAATGTATTTTACTCCAAAATCCAAGTATATAAAGTCCAGGACCGGTCATATTTCTTTCATTCTGTTGACGTACAAGTTGACTGACGTCGTATCTTTTATAGTCTTACAATGAGGATTTGAATCAGAATGATTTATTTATGTTCTGTTTTAAGCTTTATCAATAAATATGAAAAGAACTATGTTCTTACCATTTACTCTTAACCGGAATAAAATGTACATTTTAGGGGGAAACAAAAATATTTTTATTCAGAGAACATTAATTAAGTCGATCTTATCACATGAATATAACCGTATAATGTATATAAGGAACGAATGAACTGGACTAATTCTAGATTACGGCGCTTTTTACGTCCCATAAAGTTGTCAAACAGGATTAACAGTTTGGCAAGCAATAAAATTACTTTCCTTCACCAACAAATATACCGGGCTGTTCTTACTCACGGCGCTATTCATTACGGCGAAGCAAAGTTCACTATTAAATGTGACTCAGCCCAGTCGGACAAAGCGGCTGATATTTACAGGCTACTATATTTCCTTCTGCGCTCGTTCACATTAGGATAGGCGTACTTCAGCGTACGTAGAAGGGAGCTAAAATCGCTATAGAAGGCCGATTAAATATTTCACTGGGGCGGAAAGTAACAATGCTGAAGAAAAATACACGCGAATAGCTGAGTAGCCAACTTTAACGTCGACAGACATACATATGTGAGGCTTTCTTATGGAAAATACGAAAAGGTCATTTTACAACTGTTTTACAAAAAAACATACAAGTTCATGTTTACTAACATATATTTTATACAACTCTTAAATCTTTGTCCATTTATTGATGTACTGAGGCCATTCATATATTTTTTTTACTTTGAAAGAGTAGTTTTATTGCTTTTCCACAGCTTGTAAGTAATTTATTTTCTCAAGTGTATTTATAGTTTTAAGCTTTTAAGCTCTTTTAATTTTTAAAATTTTTATGTTATTTTATATCTGTATTATTAAACTTTCAGCACGTAATTTTTCCGAACAAACCATTTAACATCCTTCACACTTTGAGCTTCACATGAATTATTGAATGTATTTTAAAATTTCTGCATTCATGGATTTTTTGAGATATTCATAAAAACTATCAATCATTTAAAAAAAAGTATTCTTGTTTTGATATTTTTATTCATTTAAAAAATCAAACCAAAATTCCATTATTTTGAGAAAAGATTATTATGTTTCCTTTTTTTCAGCATGAATAATTAATCTCATATCCTCATTTGAACCTTTACACCATATAAGCTACTGGTTATTTAAGCTTTGTTTACATTGAAAAAAAAATATTAAGATAATTTTGAATAAAACTGCTTAGAAAATATAAAATCTTTTTTTTTTTTAATTGCATTCAAAGTATTATTTACTTATAAATATATGTAAAATGAAATACATTATATATATAAAATAAATTTTGCTGAAAATAAAATAAAAATGAGTATAAAGTTTTCTTCAATAATAAACAACTATTATAATGGAAATATGGACAACAATGAAAACACATTAATTCGTAATAACAGTCAAAATTTTATCATACGTAACATAATTTACGATAATGCTCCTTGTTTAAAATTCATGCCCTTAAAGTTTCAGAATTTGGCCTCAGATAAAAGGAATCCAATGGATAAACACAATTTAGAAGTTGGGTGATCATAGAAAAGCCATTATCCGGAATGGATAGTCATTACCGGTCCACGGCCATATAAGTTGTATACACACTGAGGGGTTAAACTAAGCTGCAGTCCGCGCCATATAATCGTAGCAAATCCCGTACTTTCGCACTCTATTGAGTTGCTAGTGTTCAATACAAGTCTAGCCAAATACCAAACTTGCCATAAAAGAGGCACATTAATGCAAAATAACCTTCAACCGCTCTGGATGACTTCACGAATAATAAATAAAGTTTGACCTTTTCAACACTCGGGCGTAATCAGAATCACCCTTAATGTTCCAAATAAACTTAGTTACACCGGACTCGGCTAGTTTTATAATTTTACCTTTGTATTCATTACACCACTTTTTATTATTTATTTTTATAATCAAATATTTTATTTAATTATAATTTTATTTGTAAATAAAAATAAGAATTGACACTGACACAAACATCTTTTCACTGGGCGATCGCCAAAAAAATTTAAAAGATGAATACGTTCAATGTTGTGAGACAAATTAAGTTTTCTTGTATTTATTGTTAAACTTTTTTTGTTTCATTTCATTAATAATATATCTTAATCTACTTGAAAACTATAAAAGTAATAAGTACATCATCATCTAAATACGAGTTAATGAAAAAAACGCAAAAAATTCCTTTATAAGGTCGATTTATTTGCTCCGTTGATCAAAGTTGTCTACTTTTGTGAATAATTTGAAAATACATCTATAAAGAATTTACATATTTTTTTAATGTTTTATCAGTAGAGGCTAAATATTATTTCTCATTCCCGGATACCAAAAGATACGTTGTTGATTTTTTCACAATAAACAAAATCTGTAGAGTTCTTATTTAAAATCCTGAAGTCATAAATACTGAGACAAAGAATGTTGACATTATCGGTTTATGAAATATTCATTTCCAATTTATTTCAGGAATCCTAAGGAGCAGCATGATATATTTTTCTATTCTTGGCAACTAGGCAAACAATTGAAACTTTGTATCATTATTCAATTGATATTGCACAAGCCAAAACGAATGCGGTTTAGCCTCAAACATTTTGTTTAAAACTAAAGTCTGCTGAAATGAACGGATGACCCTCATAAATAATTCAAAAGTTTTGCTATTTACTGTACGTCGTTTCTGTTACAAAGCAAACAAATAAATATTTATTTTTGATTTTTAATTAATTTTAAAAACCGATCACAGAATTGATATTTATCAGTAAAAAAATGAACATTTATGATTACTTGGCTAAATTTGGGATTTCAAATTCATATTATGTTTATAAAATTTTAAAAAAAGATTACACAATAACTTTGTAAATACCACGTGAATTTAAGGTAACAAAATAAACACAAAGAAAAAATTGCAAGAGTATCTAATGTACTTATAGATTTATTCATTTTTGTACTTTATTTTAACATAAAAGTCTACATTCCGCTCCTGTTTTGACAAAAACTTGAGATTAAACGATGCCCTCTTCCCTAACCCTAAAATATATATTCCGACGGTTATATTTTGAGTGTCCTCACACTTTTTCGGGGTTGGTGTACTTAACAAAACAACTTTGAAATTAGTTCAATCTTTAGCAACTGGATTTAAAATTGTGCTAAAAATTTATTTTTTACCAAGCAATAATGTAAACTACCAAGACACCCGTTTGTACGAGTTATATTGGCTATAAATAATGCAGATCCTGCCTTCTTGCGTATATTAAAAACATTTTATCAAATTCAATGGAGACGTTTAAGGGAAGACAACATTTATGTCTAACGACACAAGTATACTTAAATACGTATCAATGATATCTAAATACTTTTTATCTTCAAGATAAGGGATATGAATCGGCTTTCTGATCATACATTAACCCTTGACCCAAAAGACAACTTTTTTAAAAATGATTATTTATGTACAAGTTTAATTTATCGTGCGAGTCTAAATTGAATTATTTTTTTTTAAGAATAAGTATGGTTACGTTTCATTTTATTATGAAATTTTATCATTTTTTAGGTTAACTGAAGTATAAAGCAAAACATTATAACGCATGAAATAATTAAATGTTAGAATTGCGTTAAAAAAACAGTGGTTTTACTAAAATAAATTATACCTCATTTTAAGCAATTTCTCGAATATAAAAAAATATCTAAAATATGATAAAAATAAACGTTTATGTGTATTAGGTACACAGTGTGTAAAACTATTTAAATATAAAATAAATTAAATAAAATTATGTTAACTCTCATCTACCAAGATGACGTTGTACCAAGAAGTTTAACCTTTCCGCATGATGAAATATTTATGCAGCTTATGGCTCCCTTGTCAGCTTTTCAAATGGATGTCGAAACATTAAAATGTTTACAGCCAAATAAAATACCCCAGCAAATAACGCTATCGTTATCATTACTGATTAATTTATACTTTATAGGGCAGATATTTTAACGTTGATATTCTATACATGACGATCGAAGAAAATGCATTATTTATGCGTTAAAAAAATATTTCTTCAAATTGCATATAATACGTATACTAAAACTAAAACTTTTATTTAAAAAAAAAGACTTTTTAATTTGGGAAGGTTTTTGTAAGATATTCGTTAAACACAGGCATAATTTTTGTGGATTGAATAAATAAATCATTTTTCAAGAAGCATATATTTTTAAGAATATACATTTTTTTAAATTAAGGTTAACGAGACTGATACACAAATAAGAAAGTAAAAAAAATACAAAAAATTGACATAACTAACACAGTGCAAAATATAAAACATAAAACAATAAACGGATAAAGAAAATACGCATACAAAAACCATATGTTTGTAAAAAAATACGCATGTCAAAAGCATATTTAAAAGAAATACATAAATGAGAAAATATAAGTAACCACGAACACAAATATCTTTCCATAACATTTTGTATTTATTTAATTTATTTTACAAATATATTTCATAATATATTTTTATTTTATTGATTTTGGAATCCTGATTGAGTACTATTTTATATATGTCAGGCAGCTGATTGATTTGAGTTAAAGCAATATACATATTGTAAGGACCTTATTTCAAACTTAGTTGTGTTTATCGGCTCCACATGTATTTTTTTGTGTGAATTTCTCTAATAAAAATCGTTACTCAGTTAAGGGTTAAAGGGTAAGAGGGAAAAATGTATTCCATATATTTTGTCATGTATTTCTATTTGGCGTCGCAAGTTTACGGTAGTTTAGTTCCCCGAAGGTTCCACATAACTATGTACCTCCGAAATATATAGCTATTGGATACCTAGATATCAGAAAACGGGTATGAGGTACCCCTCACATATCTAGCAACCCACTGTGCGCTGAGATACTATCTTATTGTGTTCTGAGGGAAGCGCTGTTCTCGCTATGAATACGAAACAAGCGCAATTGGACGCAAATTTATTTATTCCTCGAGGATTTGTCAGAGAGCTGACGAATTGTTTTTGGAATAGATACTAGAATCAGTTCAAATACACGAATGTATATGTCGTTATGTTCCAAACACTAGGTAACTCAACGTGAAAACAGTTGTGTAAAAAATGTAATATGTAATACAGATTTCCCTTAGTAAATTGTAATTAAACCATAATTCTATGATTTTAAAAATGTAGATATAATGAACAGAATATAAGTTTTTTTATAGAAATAAAGATAAAAAAATATTTGTTTAGTCTTAACTTTGGAGAATGATATGGCAATTTTAATACAAAAGTAAACGTTAAAAAAAAAATTAGGATTTAATTTGATTTAAATAATTTCTTCTTACCCTTATCCACACCCAATGGTGCGTAGGGCACTGCATCTTATTAACGCAGTGTTATCTAGATCGAAACTTATATGAAAGCATGGTCATCACTCCTACGCTTAAGGGATGAGTTTATTATTATAATTATTTTTAAATAATATTTAGAGTATGAAATCACTAATATTTATTTTCATACCTCTAGCACGATAGCCAAACACGTAGCTAACTATTACACCATAGAGGTGGTACTAACTACTTGAGTAAAACCATAATGGTATTTATCAGATGTTTTATTTAAATATTTATTTTAATACAAACACATAAATTATTATATTGGTTTATTTTGTGAAATCGTCTACTTGAATGTGACTTTATAAGAGTCCTTATCGAAATTATAAGGAAAAAAAATATTTATAAAACACGGATAAAACTTCCCCTACTCAAAAACACAATAGATGACTTTAAAAATAATAATTTGAGAAATCAGATTCCGCCCAGTTTAATAAAAATAGAGATCCGAGGGCAGATTGTTACTAGAATGAAAGAATGACTTTTATTAATCCGTAGGGTCAACCTACTTGGGCCAGAAAAACGTATCTCTAGTATGTTAAAGGGATACTGTTTTTAGCTATTTTACCCATCAGACATAAAAAAGAAACTTTTCAAAAATTCACAGCTATTTTTGTTATGAAAACGTTTTTCTCGTCAGGACGCGGATCTGACTTGGTAGGATGTAAAGGAGCTGGCAGCCGACAGAAAAGCCTGGAGACAGTTTGTGGACTCCATATGCTCCACCTAGGGAGTGGATATGGTTGAATTAAATTACAAAAAATAAAGATAAAATATATGAGATGAAAATATATTTAAATCGATTTAATTTCTTCGTTTAAGTTTTTTCATATAGTATTAAAATTAATCAAAAACTTTCGTCAACGAATAAAGTTTAAGCGATCAAAACGCATTCTTTTGTGCTTTTTAAATATCATTGAAACGTTTATACTTAAAAACCAAAGTGAATTTCTCAGAAGCCATTTTGTTCGAGACACTTTTTATGTTACGAGAAAAATAAAACACAAGTGCTTCTCTTTCCGCCGATTTAGTGGCATATTTCCCTTCAGATTTGCAATGCAGACAGACGCAGTTTGTCGCGATAGCAAATTTCGTTACATCAATCGAGGCGCTTCGAGGCGCTCCGAGACGGTGCTAGACGCTGGCGGATCTGCAGCTATAACCTTGTATGGGAAAACTACTACAGGAGAAAGGCGGACAACGCTATCAGTGACAAAGAGCCCGTTTCAACTTTACGTTGGTGAAGAAATTTATTTTTATGTTACATTAATATAAAACCTACCCTAGAAAAAAGTTTAAAAGTTCATTTTTCACTTACCACGATATTTTTTTACACAAGGAATATAATTTTAAAGCAATCCATTGTGTTTAAATTTGTTTGTATTAGCTGGTCAAAGTAAAAGCTGAAATAATAAATATCAAAATGATATTTTCTGGCGTTTCTCGTGTATGTTATTATAATCCAGGATTCGGATCTCACATACTAAAAAAAAGAGTTTCTTCTCAATAAAAAAGCATATTTTCATCTCACTTATGTCTCTAGTGAAGTTCAAGTGATTCAAGAACAATGTTTCAAAATTGGTTCATATATATATAGAACTTACGAGAATTTGAGTAGTGCGGTTGTCAATAATGGGTAGAAATGGTGAATGTTACACGGAACACTGTTAAGTGATCATTTAAACCAGCCTATGACGGTCGTCAGCCCCGTAAATGCACAGACTTCCATATTCTTCTTCATCTTTGACGAGATGTCACAAAATAATATGAAAAAATCCCATAATTAGAGATGATCCAAATTTTGTGAACAAGTATTTGGACACACTCAAAATGTTATATATTTTTATACTTTATTTCAGTATAAAACAAGAACAGATTGTTCAATTACAAGTGTAATAGAAAACTACTTAAACTTATATTTGTTGCAATGAAGTTTCGCAATCATTTTAGTATTAATATGTCTGCAGCCACTCTGAAGAGCAATTTAGTACCTAAGCCAAGATATATGTCTTCTTCCTACGCTGCGTTTATCTCTAACTTTGGTTTTAATTCAATACGTATTATTTCGTGTTTCTTTCCCCTCAAAATATATCTATAGTAGCCTTCTTTTTCTGTTGGTGTTTTTAACTTTTCTACCTGTTCCCATACGTGTTAAATCATCTTCGTTTCAAACTCTATCAACACATGATATGATCATGCTTTTTAAGCACTAAACTTTTACATATTTATTATGATGTATCTTTTTTATATCTTTTCCTATTATGAAGGGTAGTAGAACTGGTTTTTTTGTTTTCAGTTTTACTCTAGGACCTTTATTGTTACAGACTTTATCTAGTTGATAAGTTATTCTAAGACAAAATGATTATTACTTAATTCATTAAATATATATTTATTACTTAAAACATATATTATGACATAAAGAGTTTGCTTTCAAAATATAAATGAATTTAAAAGTAAATTATAAATTAATTTATATTTTACGCAGAAATCAACGAACTTTTTATTAAAAATATCTTTGGATGGTTGTGAAAACAAAAGATTAGATAAGTAGCAGTATCAATATTCAAAGCTCGGGTACAATTAATGATAATTTTCCTTTTGAAATGAGGAACGTTTGAAGCAACAATGCGAGATGTGGGATTGTTCGTGTAAAAGGGTGCCGCACTAGCACGGGGTGTGATTATGCAAAGCCTCTGCAAGAAGATGAGAGGCTACGAGGGGATGTGGAGGGCTCACAAGGTGGAGGTGGTTCAGGGTGCTTGAAAATCAATTACCTGCCCACTGATTGGCCAATTTGTCGGCAGGTAATCCCGAGAGATGGCGCCGGGAACGACGATCAATATTAACTTAATTGTGTCATTAACATGTGAATGCTATCTTCCGTGTATTCAAATTGCTACAAAAGAGCTTTATAACAACTAAAAGCTCTTAATTAAAACACCAAAGTCGTCATTTAAGATCAAAGTTTTGTAACATTTTATTGTATTTTATATATTAAAAGCATGGATAACTTTGTAGTATGGTAATTAACACTCTCCTTATTATTCATCGTTTACTTTGTGTAATACTACTTTGTAAAAGTGGTATTACACAAAACGAACGATGAATGAAGAGTGTTACGTTTAATTGTCATTTATTTTCCTCTGGTGTATACATATTTTCTTATTTTAATTTATTGCAAAGTATTCAAGTTTTGTTTATATACAAACACACATAAAAAAAGTAAATAAATCATTCAACTCGTTAAACAGCTATTTTAAATGACATATGTGACATAGCTTTCTGGCATATGAAATTTCTCTACTAGAATGGCTCATTTTTGCTTTCAAATAACAGTTACCTACTTTAAATTCAATTATTTTTTGGGTATATTCGTATTGTGAGGAGCTTTAGGAATAAACCAAATAACGAAAGTAAGTAGAGCTTGTGTAGGTCTACGCTATGGCGTGGGGGGAAGGTAGTTTGTTCCATCCATCCCCTGGGAATGGGATGCTGGGGAAGGAAGGCAGATAGAATGAACGAGGAAGTCGAATGGAAAGGGATGAGAATCCAGAAAGTTCTCGGGAGAGCAGAACAAGCCAAGAGTTTAATTGTTTTCCTGTACCATGAGATGTGACCGTACGCAAGGCGGCCAATATCGCAAAAAGAGCCTTTAAACTCTCCTAATGACACTAAAAATAAATGCATTTTTCTGAACATAAACTTTTATAGCTTCCATGTACAATGTTTTATTTTCTTGTAACAGAATAAGAACATCTTTCTTCTATTTTATCGTTTATCATTAGCAGAAATATTACCTGAAACGCGCAAGCTTTGAAGCTCGTACTTTAAGTAATCATGCATAACTGCGACGCAATAAGGGGTATTGACACGGTGCGTATATCTATGTATTAATTAATTAATTTGTAGACTGATAAACGTGACGTATTGTGAAGAAATAAATAATTCCTTGGAATGTATCCCACCATATTTCAATACAACAAAATATATATTTTAATCGTTACATTACGATTGCTTTAAAATAATCTGTGTAAAAAAACTATTTTAAATCAAAATTGAGTATAAAATAAAATCATAACTGTGTAATTAATATATTTATATTTTTAATTTTTGTTTTTTTAAGCATTTTTTTTTCAAGTATTCACCAACAACTTGAAATGCTTACAAATGAAATATTCCCTAATTTGTGTGCAATTTAGGGAATCTAGATAGGAAACCCAGATGGTACCTACTACGGAAAAGTTTTAACTCAACATTATGATAAATAAAAGATTAATTGCAGTAACCTATTAAATTACTGCTATAGTACTATTGCATCAAAAATATTACATCAGAAATACTTTTATGACCATTGATATTGTGTTTCATTGACGTCCAATAAAAACAATGGATTCTTTTAGGACACCATAAAAAACTAACATTTGGACGCTCTCAGATGTTATATACTTTAACCTGATAAATGTAAAAGATTTCTCTTTTTAAATGCTCTATCAAGCGGAAATCCCATCCCAGTACGACAATGTCCTGCAGGCTGCTATTACTAAAGATTGAAGAAAGACGAAGCCTTTTGTTACCTCCTTTTAACTGCGCAGCCTTCTTCTCTAACGAAAGTAATTTATGAAAGGGATGAATCTGTAACTAAAGTAGAACTCCACTCATTATCTGATATCCTTATGATTATATTTCTGGAGTGGATTAAAATCCTTTATCGTCATAAAAAAATCTAATATCATAATTTTGTTTTTGGGATTTATTAGTTTTTATTATTTAAAAGAGACGAATTTATTTTTAATTAAAAAAAAAACAGATATTGAAAACAAATCATTATAAAAATAAATATAATAAAAATAATAACGGTTAAATAAAACAAAAGACTTTATTTAAATGCTTACAAGAAATGAGTATAATTATGTATCAGATAAGAATGAACACTTAAAGTTTTATTTTCTTAAATTCTTTTCACTTAATGGATGCAAAGGACTTGTTCGCGACTTATGTATACCTTACTGAAGCTGTAAGAAAGAAACATTAACGCTAATTTCCGATAAACGAGCCAACAAACGAAATACAAACCCCATTGAGGAGAGACAAAAGCTGTTCACATCTTCAGCATAATGAGACTAAAATTGGCGCATTGTTGTTTATGTAAATTGCCCTTTAGGGAGCACTTAATACTTGTAGCGAAGTCAGTCGCACGTACAAGTTGACTGCGCAAGAACAAGAAGGGTACATTGGAAGTAGAAGAAAGCAAGGACAAACAAGACTAGTGTTGAAACTCAATTAGGTATACAAGTGTATCCGAAATAAGGTCCGAGTTTTGCAACATCCGCAACACTTCGCTGTGTTTGGGAATAATGCGATTGGGTAGGGGCCTTCTTAGAATACTAATTGATAAAAACTTTCTACTGATTAGGTTTTCGCCGCAAAGTTAATCCAAACTTTCTTTGGGTATACGTATAAATTTGATTTTCATCCATTTTTTCGTTAATAAATAACTTAAACGTATAAAAATTTTCAAAAATTGTACGCGTCAATCGGTTGTAAACAAATTGCTCCCTGATTTAGTCGCCTCTAAAAATTTCAATTTCATAAATATACTTATTATTAAACTATAAAAACTACATATTTTATATCTTTTAAGGGTTTTAGCGTGCAAACACATATATGAAAACATTTCGTTTAAATATATAGTTTAACACCTAAAGCGCGATGGCCTCAAACAAAACGCGCCCAGCGGTGGTGGGTCTGATCTGACCCAGTACAGAAATCGCCTTTTAGGCGTTTTTCGTCGGGTTTTTATATTTTATATATTATTCAAAATAGCCTACATAGCAATAGGATAATGTGTCATAAGTTTTGTATGAGAATTTTCAAGTTTTTGATAGTTTTGAAATTAAATTATCCAAGCGCATAATTTTACATCCAAACGCGACCGCGCGCTTCGGCTCACTACCACAGACTAACTAATTTATATACTCACTACTACCGCAGAGCATGTCACACGCGCATGTAGTATGGTTGGCAATGAAGCAGTGATTGTAAACATTTTTATTATTACTGAATTCAAATAATTTGTGTTTTTAATTTTATAACTATATTTTAAGTCAACATCATAACAGATAGAATTATTAACAAAATGCAACTATGTAATTATCTTCAAATATAAAACGTGGCAGTAAGCTCCAAAAACCACAAAATGATTCTAGGATTTTGAGTTAATATTTCAAGATAAATTTTTGTCCATAATGCAATTAAAATTCATTTTAAATACAGTGAAAATATTTAAATTTTCATTGAAAAATATATACGGAATTGCCCAAAATGGTGTAAATATTCATTTTAAGTTCGCCATTTCTTACATAAACATTTTGCGGGTTTTAGAAATTATGAATACAATTTTGTACGAAACCAAATAAAACTAATTATTATAAAAATTTTATATACAAGTTCGTTAGACATAATAGGTATGATATTTAATTTTATTATTGACCAATAAATTGTTACCAAAAAATAAGAGGACAATCGGTACTTTTCTTGTTGAAATCGATGTTTTTATCACTTACTGACATTTCTTATAAAACCACGTTTTCCGTTGCACTTTCAAATTCTGAATCTAAGGTTTTTGAATTCTAAATCACTGTCATCTGCGCTATTCTCTCACTTTTCTTTCACTTTTAGAACTGTCCAAAAGTCGTTCAATCTCGTCATGAGATAATTATTTTTTTCCTGCCATTGTGGTAAAGTATCGAAATGATTTAAAAAAAATAAAACTAGAAATCGTTCAAATATAAAACAGTTTATTGTGAAGGTCTGTGTTTTGTAATATTAATATTTTTTAAATGTAGATTTACCTTATAGTCTATATATATGATATTTAATCCGTCATACAAGTAAACAAATAAATCAGTTAAAAACAAATATAAAAAAAAAACAATAAACGGAAACAATCGCCAAAGATTGACAATGTATGCTTTTGTTTTTGGGATTTCAAAATCACGGCAGACGGCACACTAACACATTGATAGCGATCAACTGACCTTACTCAATATGATTTTTGATATTTTATTTGTTCTTTTTTTTTAAATAACTCATTTGAATCTGGTCCAATAATTTTCGTTTGTATCTCAATTTGTAGGTAATTTTTTGAAGAACGATTACACTCAAGGAAAACGACGTAAATAAATTACCTATTACGTAATCAATAATTTTCCGCGATGGTGGGTCTGACCAGACCCACCATCGCAGAGGAAGTGTTAAGCATGTCAATAAGAGACAATGGTTTGACCTTATCTGTGCTTTGCATGTTGTGGATGATAGACGTTCATATTTCTACAAAAAAACTAGCATTTTAAATTGAAAAATATAATCTGAGGATCAATGATATGAAACTGCTATTTCAAACATCGATCTCGTAAAAATTAATCACAGGTCACAATTGAAAAATAACGAACATAAAATAATAATAGGTGCTGTGAACTCAAACATGAAGCGTCATGAGATTTATGTATGAATTCTAAAAATTTGAGTAGTGTTGTTGTCAATCATGGGTAAAATGGTGAAAGTAACGCGTATGTAAAATGATCACTTAACCAGTCTATGATATGTCATAAGCCTTGTTAAAAATACCCAGACTTCAGTATTCTTTTTCATCTTTGTTAAGATGTGAAAATTAAATATCATTTTTATGATGTAAACCATAGTGTTGTAAATTAATGTAATAAACACAAAAAATTGATGTGTTTATTACATATAAAGGCAAATAACCGACCCTCCAATAATATGCTATGAATAGTGACTAAGCATATTTTGGATACGGTGTAACCCTTTATCATTACCACCATCGGCATTTTAATGGAATTTGTCGATCTCTTCTTGTTTCAATGAAAATTTCAATGAAATATTCTTATTATTATCGTAAAACTAAATTGAAACTCTTAATCCAATCATTTAAGGTAACGTCTCTTCTGGCAACGGGTATTTTCTTATTTTATTAAACCGGTTGAAAGTTTTAAATTCTATTAGCGTAGCTTTGAATATTCGCGAAAACGCCAACAAATAAAACTTTTCCTGAATCAACCATTTTAAAAGTAGTTAGGAAAAGAAAACAAAGGTCTTGGAGATATTTCGATTACCGAATCGGATGAGAAATACTAAATTGAAATTTGATTTATTATTTCTCAACGCTGAAATATTGTTTTGTTCTTAGAGAAATTTTGCATCATTTAAGAAGATGGATTTATGTCTTGGATAAATCGATGGCTAAGCACAGTTCAAATAAATAATGTAATCTTTATGA
Organism: Brachycentrus maculatus; assembly: GCF_059751285.1. Classification (NCBI taxonomy): domain Eukaryota; kingdom Metazoa; phylum Arthropoda; class Insecta; order Trichoptera; family Brachycentridae; genus Brachycentrus; species Brachycentrus maculatus. The sequence continues at coordinate 476,941 of NW_028280776.1, forward strand.
TTGTGTAAATATATTTATAAAAAAAAATAAAAAATTTCACAGGCACCGCAGCGTAGCTGGGTAGACAATCAACTACGAAACTGGCGTCCCGGGTTCGATCCCGCAAATTGAAAAAAAATATATATAAAAAAACATATTTGCTGATGGTCTTGGTATTTGATGTATTTTTTTTACATAAATTTCCTATATCTCTACTATCCTACCTGCAGAGAAGCCTCTCAAATAAAAACAATGCTGGTATTCCTTAAAAAAATATATCTTTTTATTTTTTTGATAATTCGGATGATAATTTTTTGAAGAGAGATAATTTTTGAAATAGGGATCATTTAAACAAACCGTTTTAATTTTTCGTATATTTAAAAAAAAAATTGTTTTTCCATTCAAACAAAACTACAATAGTTAAAAATTAATAAATAGAGGAATCTACAATTAAAATTACACAAATATATATTCAATAAATTTTGAAAATATATATTGAAAGGTAGCAAAAATAAACCGTTAAAAATATTTCATTTACGCAGTTTTAAAAACCAATATACTTATTATAACAAAAATATTCTAGCACGAAAATACACATATTTTATTCATTACAGATTTAAAGGAATAACATATTTTATGTTATCTTATACTGTTGATACTTTAATCGGTTGTCTTATTTTTTTTGTTATAATTTCCATAATACAATTTTAAGGTTAGATATTGTATGATCAAAGAAAACGTTTTTTTTAAGAGTGATGGTATTAAGAAAATGGAAATCTTTTGTGAAACGTCTCGGAAGTGTCTCGTTCCAAATCCTAATAAGCAATTAAAACCCTCAAGTCTGAAGTGATAAAATAATTGTATAATGAGTCACTTCGCATCGCCTGGTGGCGGCGAAGAAAAAGTACGCCATAAATATATCCCAAGTTTCCATTGTGTTTCAGTGAAGCGCCCGGACCAACGTTTATATGATAAATGGCCCATATTTGTAATCTAGATAAATGTTTGGCACGATTGTGCAGCGTGGCCTGTCCCCAAACAATGTAGTTAGATTCAAAGCCTGTCTGGATACAGAACGAATACATAATAAGGTGGACCAAATAAATACGTAATACAGTTCAGGAGTGTGTCAATATTGGCGAGGGCAGTTTCAACAGCTAACTGCAACATTAATTACAAAAATGTTAATTTATTTAAAAACAAAAACATCTTAATTTATAATAAAAATAAAAATAAAAACCCTTATCCGCACCCCAATGGTGCATAGGGCACTGCGTCATATAAACGCAGTGTTATCTTGATCGTTTACACATGAAGGAAAGGTGATCAGCCGTCCGCTTCAGGTACCAGTCCAGGTTAATATTGAATAAATATGACAGTGAAAAAAAAATCACTTATATTTATTTTACCCCCCTTGGGAATCGAACCCGGGACTTCCAGAACGGTAGCCGAGCGTGCTGACCATTACACTACGGAGGCGGACAAAATTTATAAGAAAGATAAATATCTCTTATTTGTCAATAATTTTTGATAGAGGACCAAAATCATTTAGGATGATGCAATTTTTTTATTATTCAGTTTTTTTTATATTTAATTATGATTACTAGTATACGAAAGAAAACACCCACCAATAAAAATATATATTTACATAATTTATATTTCTTTATACCCTTATCCACACCCGATAGTTCGTAGGACACTGCATCATATAAATGCAGTGTTATCTTGATCGGAAACACATGATGGATAGGTAATCAGCTCTCCGCTTCAGAAACCAGTCCAGGGTAATATTGTTAACATAATAAATAATAAAAAAAATGAGCAGGAAAATGATTTTATGAGGCGTCTGTGGTTGATAATAGAAGTAGGGAAAGCTGGAAAAAAATTGCCATGGTTAAGAATTTTAAATCCTTGAAGGTGGTCAGTTCAGAAGACGATATAATAAGCTGGTAAGTATGAGGTGATGTATAATAAAGAAAAGTCGAAAATTGTTTGCAAAAGACAGATTGCAAAAGTTTGCAAAAGACAAAAGACAGAAGTGGCGTTCTATTCTCTCTGCCTACTCATATCGGAAGCGCCATGATGGTAAGTGCATTTTATGTGTTTTCGCAAATTGTCAAATTGAGTGTTTTATCATATTAAACTTACATAGTTATTTCTTGTAATAATCCTTTTTTGTGTCTGTAATAACTTATCTTAAAAAAAAACACCAAAAAAAATGCAATATCTTTTACCCCAATTTATCTACTACTGTGCTACTGCATATGAAACATATTATGAACAATATCATGTACAAATACGACTTTAAATAACCTAGTACAGTATGGCTGCAAATATTTTTCAGTTTGCAACACGCTTAGAGTGCACTTGTATGATAAATGATTGTCCACAACACAAGACCCTTAAGCCTTGTATATGGACAAATGGTGGTGGACGGCATCTTAATAGTATGTACTTGTCTTTGAAGTAGCTAACCTACTGCAAATTAAAAGTGGATACGTGTTTTGCTTTTTTAATACATAGTATATATATATATATATATATATATATATATATATATATATATATATATATATATATATATATATATATATATATATATATATATATAAATATATATATATATATATATATATATATATATTTATATATATATATATATATATATATATATATATATATATATATATATATATATATATATATATATATATATATATATATATGTGTATATATATATATATATATATATATATATATATATATATATATATATATATATATATATATATATATATATATATATATATATATATATATATATATATATATATATATATATATATATATATATATATATATATATATATATATATATATATATATATATATATATATATATATATATATATATATATATATATATATATATATATTTATATATATATATATATATATATAAATATATATATATATAAATATGAATATAAAACAGCCTTGGCCAAATGTATGAGGCACCCCCTACAGAACTAGATTATGTATTTAAATTCTGCGACTCTTGGAATTCTTGGAATATTTTCGGATTGTATCGTATTTTGATGGATTTTACCTACTTCTTACTACCTGTTATTCCGACGTACGACAGTGAGGGGTGAGGGTTATTTATAAACACACTTTTTACTAATTTTAAGGGACAGTTTTATATGTGAAACATTGCATTCCAGTTATTTTAATCAGTAAAAGTGTAATTTTTAAAAGGCTTTCATTATTTTATATTAAAATGCCAAAAAACGTGATTTGAGTGGAACTGAACGGTCTTAAATAATTTTATTGAATTTAATAGGGTTGACCCGGGTAAAAATAGCTAAAAAAATCAAATTCTCGATCAAAATTTGAGTGAAACTGAAAGGGTTGACCTGGATAAAAATAGCTGAAAAAATCAAAATCTCCAAGTGTGCAGTCCAAACAATTTTTTGAAAAATAATTTTTCAATCTGGTTCTTGTAAATCTTTCGAAACTTAATATACAAATATAAAAAAATATACAAAAACTTTCGGCAAAAAAAAATTTTTTCACGAAACAACTCTCCACAAATAATTATCGACAGTTGCTTAAACCATGTTTTGAAATATTTTTTTTAAGTTCAGACATTATCAAGATTGTCCATATCAATGCTTAAAGAAAACTTGGTAAGAAAATGTAATAAATTTATATTAAAACAGATTGAAGTTAGTCGTGATTTATAGAAAAATTCTTTTCAACAAAAATCCGAGACCCTGTCGTTAATTAATGCGTTAACTTTTCGTAAAGCTAATTAAATAAGTTTTGAAATATACATTTTTTAAAACCTTAAAAATTTATGAATCACCCCTTTTGAACTTACAACGAAAGGCTCAAAACAATGGAAACGTGAAAACAAAGGCAAAACTGTACCTTGAAATGTCTTCGAATCCCCCAGGTAATAAGTTTTTTTTACCTTTTTAAAGACCTATTACTTGTTATTATATTACAACTTATTACTACGTCTTTGCCTCCGTAGTATAGTAGTCAACGCGTTTGACTACCGATTTGGAGGCCCCAGGTTTGATTCCTAGGAGGACATTTATAAATAAAATTGATTTTCAAATATTGACATCTCAACATAGATGAAGTAGAATATGAAAATCTAGGTATTCACTGGGCTTATATTCTGTCATAGGAAGGTTAAGTTATCACTTTATACACGTGTGACATTTACCATTCTACTCATGATTGACAATAACACCTACTCATTTTTTTGGGGCTCATACACATGTCATAAACCTCACGTCTATATATTTGAGTGAGCAGCAGTATCTAAAGTTGATTTGAGAAAAAATTCATTTACCCCAGACCCTTTTAAATAAATGTATATAATATCCTTACTGAATTATTTAACACACTGGGAAATGCCTGAAAATATGATTTGATAATTTTAAGAAGCTTTTAATTTGATCGGTAATTTTATTCGCAACATTGTGGGTGTACCCAAATCCTTGTTCACAAATCTAGGTTTCTCTCTTAAGAGTTATTTAAACAATGAAATTAAAAAAAAATATGAAACGCAGATGCGTGACAATGATTTAGACACACTCAAAATATTTTGAATAAGCGGTACTGAGCTGATCATCTTTCTCTTATGTATTTAACGAAGATAACGCTGCTTATATACGATGCAGTGCCTTATGCACCATAGATTTTGGATAAGAGTTAGAAGAAGAAGAAAAACTTTAAAACATATTAACCTACTTTATTTTCATATAAGGTTACATACACTAGTATTATAATCAACACTTTAGACGTAAAAAGACAAATTTTATTTGACAAACAACCGGGTTTCGTCGTAACCAAGATCATCAGACAGGAGACAGGCCCAGTCTGATGACGTCGGTTACGATGAAAGCCGGTTGCTGGTCAAATAAAATTCATGTGGAAAAAACTGCATAGTTGTTATTTTATTAAATATGCAGTTTCACCAAGAAATGTCAGTTGAAAACTAAAATCTATCAAAATATACTTTACACTTAATAAAAACCTACTGGAAAAAATCATAATGAATTCCGATGTTTTTCATTGAAATACGTAGATTATTACAAACCCCTTAAATTGTAACATTAAGTGAACTAATACATTTTTACTAATATATTTATTTATTTAAATTGGGCGTTCTCCCAAACCATAAGCAAAGGAATATTTTACGTGATAGCCTTATTCATACTCCGCGGATAATTGCTCATCTATTAGAGTTAATTATGCAAATATGGCCGTTTCGGAAACAAAATATTGAACAACACGATCCAGTAAATAAAATCACCCTTCATGAATCCTAAATGAGACAATTTCAGTAAGTTTGACAAGGGTTGCATATAAAAAAGCCATATTTTAACACAAGTCTAATACGAGACGATTTAGAGAAGGCGAGCCTTTTAATCTGATACCCAATTTATCATGAGCCATAAATCTACGGCGTCGTAAAATGAGGACCCGATTTACATTTACTGTGAACGTTAAATATTATATGTGTGTATAAATCTGAGGTTTATTGCATTTGAAACATATTCAGGGGTAGCGGATATTTTCAGTGTGCTTAGAAATAAATGCATATTATATTAAACTTTATAAAATAACATAACTTTGTTTTAACCGCTTTTTTTGTACATTTTTTCCAACCGGTTTTCGACAATAACCTTGACAAGGTAAAAACAAAGTTGTTTGTTTTATAAAGTTTATAAAATGTGCCACAAAGTATCTGGGAAAAACATTTGAGAAAAGCATATTTTATTATTTGTCACACAAAACTCTCATTTAAAATTGCATCGAAAATATAAAAAAAAATAGAAAATGAATCATTGAATTTACAATTCTTCTTCTTCAAACCCATATCCGCACCCTATGGTGCATAGGGCACTGCATAATATAAACGCAGTGTTATATTGATCGTTAACACACGAAGGAAAGTTAATCAGCCCTCCGCTTCAGGTACCGTCAACGGTAATATTGAATAAATACAAGATGAAAAGAAGCTTTTTATTGAGCAGAAGTTTTTATAATAGGAGATAATTCAGATTTGTGAACAAGTGTTTGGACACACTCAAAATGTTTTGAGTAAAATATATATTCAAAAATAATATTGATATAGTTCGACATTACAAAATATAAAAGCTTTGTTGGCAGACTTGCAAACAGGAGTACAGAATGGAGCAGCTGGTATCATGCGGTGGTGTAATAAGCAAACGGCGGAGGACGTGGCATGACATGACAAATGACGTCACGGGTTAAGGCCGTCGGCCTCTCGCGGTGTCGCCACAATGACAGACGACCAGAGATGGTATCGATCTTGGGCGGCTTAGCACGGGGCTTCCGATCCGACCGCAGCACCACACTCCTGGGAAGCGGAGACTTACTGCATGCAATATATTCTCGATTGTGCATCCTTTCTGTATCTGCCCGTCGCACTAACGAGACACCAAAATGTAACGAGGAAGATAGTGCACATTTAAATGTATGTTTATACAATTTAGAATATGTGTGATCTTTTACCGTATTGAAATAGGTTTTCAACATTTTTCATACGTTTTTAATGATATAAAAGTACATCATTGGTTAATATTTAATGTTTGATAATATTTGTAATTTTTATAAATATTTTATACAAAATACGAATAGTTGCTTCATTAAGACAGCAGTAAATTGTAATTAAATATAATTTTTTTCTCATTCATGCTTTGTGTTTAAGAACTATCTACCCTCTGATTGCAAACAGCTTTTTAAGGTATCAAACGTTTTGACTAATTTCACTAGGCAATAGGCCCGCCAATGTACTTATCTTTTTGTTTATGATATTAAAATCAATAAATAAATAATATTATAATGCATAGATCATACTAACATATCGCCCACTCCTTTCAACAACGTCATATATAAAAATTTGTAGATTTTCAGTTTTGCATGTTTTCGGAATGCCCAGAAAACGTACTATATCCCAGCAAAAGCGGCATATTAAATTAATATTTACCCGCTACATTGCAAAAAGTGCTGTTTTTGAAATTTTTTTTAAATATACTTAATGTTTTTCAACTGGAGAAAAAACATTCAGGTTTTACCTAAAAAGATCTGTTGCACAGAAAAAGTTCAATTAGTGGCTTAATATTTATTTTTAACACATTTTACTATATTTTTAAATTTCGAAAACGATCTCCTGAAAAATCAAGTTTTTTGATATATGACGTTGTTGAAAGGAGTGAGCGATACGAATTATCTCTATACACAATATAAAAATGTTAATCCTCGTTTGTTAAAAAAAAGTAAATATCCTAAAATAATTTACTGATAATTTTGAAATTTCGATACAAGGCTGCTCTCAAATAAACGCATATTTTATTTTTACCTTTGACCGGTTAAAACATAATTTTACCGCAATGGCATCACCATCTATTGAAGGAAACATCAACATACGCAAATGAAAATGCATACATGAAAACAGAACAGAGGTGATTCGCAAAATGGTTAATTAGTATAATAAGTTATATCAAAAGAAGACAACACCTATTATTACATCTGTTGCGTTACTGTATTTCAGTCTAGCTGTAATTATGTATGACGGACACGCAGATGTAGCGAGAACTACACATAAATCGGGAACTCTGGCAAGAGACTCAAGTAGGTACAGATGCCGGAGTTTCCAAGGAAAACGAGAGGAACAAATTACATTAAATGTAGTACTCTAGTTTCCAACAACATTGTGCTGGTGTGAAGCCAGTCAGTTCATTATAAAGATCTATGAGCGGCTCGTGAAATATTTAATATTATTAAATATTTCACATGTTTGCTTCTACGTTCGTTATGCATACATAGTAAAAATTAGAATAATCAAAGTGATATATTGAAACTAAAATTGATACGAACATGAAACATTTTTAAGAACTGTTTTTCAATAAGCTGCATAATCGCTATTCATGTAAACACGTTTTATTTTATTTATTGTTTCGGCATTAACTCAATGGCAAGACATGTTACAATGATTAATGAAAACACTTGTTTTTTACCACTTGAGTTTTATTAATGACTACATGTTTCAGAAGTTAAACTTCCATCATTCAGGTCTGTATAATATTATACAGACCTGAATGATGGAAGTTTAACTTCTGAAACATGTAGTCTTTAATAAAACTCAAGTGGTAAAAAACAAGTGTTTTCTTTAATCATTGTAAATACGTTTTCATTTTCAAACGGTACTACATACTTTTACGGTAGATGCGGTATTTATTCCAAAAATATAATCCAAATTGAGTGAATGAAAAACAATGATGTCTCGAATGAGAAAAAGCATATTTCATATAAAAGTAAAAAAAAAGTGACTTGACTATGACCTGGCTAAAAAAATCACCTTTTATTTAATGTAACGTTCGCCATGCTGCCTTTATTTTAATATCTGCTTTAATTCCCGAAAACCATACATGTGAAGTATTTTAACAATTGCCTTTGAATTAACAGATTTTATTCAAATTGATAATGCTTTTATTAAACAACATATTTTTCTTGATAAATGTTCCACAGAAGGCGCAATCAATTTAATGCATTAGAATATTTTTACAAATCCGCAATTATTTAAATGCCTTACTATTGCATTGATAAACATATGTATATTTTAGAACTAGATTACAAAAAGGTTATTACATTATTTAATTTATTTTAAACATATGTTACAGATGCCATGGTAATTGAAATAATAAGAACGAACTATATTAAAAATTGCTCCATTTTGTTAACACGAAGTGTAAACTGCAAATGGCAGAACTAAATTTGAAAAACCAGAAGGCGCATATGTTACGGCTGGTCGTGACGGTGACTGATCTATTCGCCCTCTGTAATAAGGAATGGATAAGGGTGAAAGCGCGCGGACTAAAAAGGGACATTATTTATTGTTTTAGGTTTCTCCTAGAACGTCCCAAAAACATCTCTAGGTTTATGTGATCTCTTCCAGAAAGAAAACAACACTTTGAGTAAGGTGTACTGGAAATTTGTTAGCCTGAAATATACGTACCGGATTTTTTTAATATTTTTTCTTACTTTATTTTATGAAATTATTATGATTTATTTGCCGATATTTTGCCTAGAGTCCGGCTCATAAATAATGCAGAAAAGCCGCACGCTTTGGGACGAGGAATGGTGGATGAATCAAATAGTATGAGGGAGAAGGAATATTAAAGACATATGAGCTTTTTATTTACGTAAAACCGCTTTCCCGCTCCCGCAGACAAATTCAGGCTTTTTCGATATACTCACGACTTAGATGCATGTACGTTCCATTCGTTGACAAATATTCGTATACATTCAGGAATTGAGCATCGAATTAGGATATTCAGATTTTTATTTATTTTTTATCAAAAAAACCAAAGATTCTTAGTAATTTTCGCAACTCTATTTTATCAAATAAAAATAGTAAAATAAAATGTTTACTTAAAAAAAGAGTATAGACACTATCGTATTTATGATGAATCGAACTTTAATTGAAAACATTTTTTCTTTCATTTTTATTATTTTAAATTCAATAAATGATTTAACTTTATTTATTTAATTTTATCACAGTTATTGTGCCTTGTAATAGTAAAAAAATATTTAAAAAAACACTATTTTTTTTTTAATTGTACTAACATAAAGTGAAACAATCATTGTGAATATTAATTTCATTGATCATTATAATTATACCATAAAGTAACCAGTAGATGTGATATTTTCTACGTTACTACAATCATGGAACAAAATTCCAACACATACACTTATTTCATTTTATTTCATATATTTTTTCTATGCCTTCTTGATTTCTTCTAAGTTTCTTAAAATTATTTTATAATAATATGATATGTGTAAATTTTATAAATTCAGTCTTAACTTTTTATAAATTTAAAATTGTATTAATAGTATAAGTGGATCCAACGTAATAGCTAACCATGTACAAAGCTGTACCTACGTTTTACATGTTAGGTATACTTGCTCCTATGTTATAAGCATAACCAGACTTCATATTGCTTCTACCGCGAGACAGAAGAACGAGGCAAAATATTGTATAAAGGCTGCCATAATGATCCGCTAGTATTTGTCTCATGTCAGATCTAAGATGACAATGAATAATGACTCAGTGCACACGGAAGACGCTAAGGACAAAACCGGGAAGGTTTGTAAAGATGAATTTGGTATTGGAAAATATTGACAACGCCTTTTTGTAACAAGTAAATAAATAATGTTAGTTGATTGATCAACTTGGAATAATGTCATCAAAACGTAACATTAATGGAGATTCATCTCATTCAATAAAATAACAAACAACTAATGAATTGTGATTAATGTAATATTTTTATAGACTTTAAATTCATAATAAAAGCAAATTAAGTCATTCGTGAAATTTCTCATTGACTTTAAATTATATAAAGCAACAACTATAAAGTCTTTTACACTTTTTTTATTTGACCACAGACAGAGTTTTTTTCGCCTCTATCGACATCATTAAACTTTGATACATCAAACTGCAAAACTGTTTGTTGAATTACACTTTAAATTTTCATCTACGAATCTAAAAAATATGCATTTAATTATGACTGCACATAATTTAACAAATACTTGTAAATTATTTAAAAATATATTAGAAATATTTTTTTAACTGGAGCGGTGTAATCAAAACAAAAATATGTCATGCTTACAAGGATAACATCACAGTTCGGAGATTTGAGAAATTTCAATAAATACGTATTCAATTACTAATTGAAAGAAAGATTTGCTGCTTATATAAATTTCAATGATAAATATTCTCTTCCCATGATTCTAAAATAAACCTTCGCTTTGTTTGGAAAACAAAGAAATCGAACAAAAGGGGTAAGATCTTAAGTAACACATATTTCGTGAGGTAATGAACGCTTTCTCCCTTTTTAATAGTGGCGAATATCACAGATTGTTCTGGAAACAAGACTCTAGGGAGTAATGTCTTCATTGGAGAACAGAATTAATAATCCCAAAATGGTTCGGGGAGCGATATTTATTTATTCAAAATTCCGGCGGGGCAAAATAAGGGCGTTATGAAGGTACGATACTTCCTAATGAAAATTTGTTCCAGAAATTAATGCAAAGTACCCCGAAGTTCAGCAAGTGTCTTATCTAATCAAATATGATGCGTTGGGGTAGTGTTACCAGAATCAAGCAAACTATATATTAACGAGTAAGTAGAAAATTTTGCAACATGTTATTACTAAATGTACTCGCATAAATCAATGGTAATAGTTTTAAATCAATGGTAATAGTTGTAAATCAATGGTAATAGTTGTAAATCAATGGTAATAGTTGTAAATCAATGGTGATAGTTTTAAATCAATGGTAATAGTTGTAAATCAATGGAAATAGTTGTAAATCAATGAACCTTCTCAAAATGCAATAAATTAGTTACATAAATAAAACTAAAAAAACTAACTAACCATCACGCCGCTTCGCCGCAGGGGTAGGCAGAGAGAATCGAACGCCACACCACTCTGTCTTTGCCAACATTTTCGCCTCTTCTACATTCATGCATCTCCTCATACATATCTGACGATTATTACGACTCCTGACCCGGCCGCTTTCAAGTATTTGATATACCTGATTGTGCCAGGTTTTCCTCGGTCATCCTCTACTTCTTTTTCCAACTACATTCGCCTCATAAATTTGTTTAACCGTTCTTTCCTCACTCATACGTTCCACATGTCCACACCATCTCAACACACCTTTCTTAATTTTGTCGATAATACTTATCTCAGCCTTATTCTTAATTTATTTATGTTCACAAATAAAAGACAGTATCATTAATTTGTGTAGAAAGACAGTAAAACATATAAGTAAAATTTATTATTTTCCGATCAAATATAAAATGTGAAGTAGTTATAACATAATATGACTGGTTGAAACAGAATTGATGGAAATTATGTACACTCACCTTATCATTCATCGTGTACTTTGTGTAATACCACTTAAAAAAACACCAATTTGTGGCTTCCGGTTTTAGAATAATCATTCTATCAACAGGTCATTAAAATAAAATTATTACGGTCTGACATTTACACAAAAATAAAATTTTTTGATTCTTTCAAAATAGTCACGAATTAAGGTTTATCAAAGTGGAGTTACACAAAGTAATGAATGATAAATGTAAATAAATGTGAATGCAAATAATGATAAGGAGAGTGTTATTTTACCATGCCATAAAGTAAACAATACTCTTAATATAAATAAAATAAAAACGTACGTTTTATTTTCGTACGAATAATGCAAAATATAATTTTTTGATGATTTCTGTCTTATACGTTAATAATGAAATGTATTTTTTAAAGTAGTAATTAAATATTGAAAGTCCTTCTTACCACCAATGGCTTGTTGTGAAGTTCTAATATTTTGAATTAAAATATATTATTATTCTCTAACTTGTAGTTTTTATCGGGCACTTACCTGAAACAAAGAAATATAATAATTAAGCATCATATTAATAATAATTTGAAAGCACACAAATCACAATTAACAGACTGTTTGGTAACGTACATAGAATTACAAGATCCAAAACACATCAAACAAATTCTTACACATTCCTGTTTTGGTCAAACAATAATATAGATTTTATGCAATAATATTGTAGAACCTGCTTCTATTATCCATAAAGTCATTAAAAAAATAAACGATATTTTTAAAAGGGATAAAGAAGACGGGTTGATCTGAAAAAGATCGTATCATTCGGCCATGTCGTATTTCATGGCATGTAATTTGCTTTTTTTTCATACAATTTTTGAAAAAAAGGAATAATGTGCTTATGGCATGGAAAAAAGCTGTGAGGGTACATGATTGTAATTTGTAATTGTATGATGAAATAAAAATATATTAATGAAAAAAAAATCCATAAATGGACGTAAGACATTAAATTTTTAATATTTAAATAAAACATTGATGGTTATTTTTTAAAAAAAAAATTTTTCTTAGAAACGATAAGACAAAAAAACGCGTTAATCGAACAGATTTATTTTATTTGAATCCGGTATTTTATGCATGTAATTCAGTACTAAGTAAATACAAAGCCCGTGTTTTGAAAAATTACACACACATATAAATACAAGCATTCCTTATTACGAATACTTGATTCTACATCCACAAACTGCACTTGAAGCTTTAACATGGGAACGAAACAACCAGATCGCTTATTAGACTAGCCAAAACCCGATGGACCGATTTTCTTTGCATTCATCCAAATTGTAAAGGCCATACAAAGGTTTGAGAGCTGCTTGGCCAACCGCAACCCTTAGGCACAATCTAGATCTTTTCAACCTAACGGTCAAGATCGGGGGCACCAAATAAAAAAAATAAAGAAACTCCTGGCTATGCGTTCATACGAAGGAAGTTTTTTGCAACGTGCCTGATAACTGGGCGCCGTATTCGTGTGTAACAGCTGTATCGAGTGCCTGTAGGAATAGATTATTGTACCTATCGTGTTTTAGGAACACTTCACCAGTTTTGGGCATAGGCCAAATTGGAGGTTCCGAATTCAAAGGAAACGCGAGAAGGGGTGAGGAGGAGTGTTGGGGTGTATGGGGAGGAAAAAACTAAAGGGGATGCCGATATGCACATGGCTGATTGCATTGCCAAACCTGAATTGACAATTTAAACTTATGTTTACTATGTTGAGAAAGTGAGAAATACATTTTTTTTTAAATATTTTCTAGTAGCCTTGCAGAGGAAGAAGGAACTTTTTTATAAAGATCATCAAATAAAACAAATATAAAACAAAAATATAATTTTTGAAATAAATAAAACAATTTATTTTTGGAAACATAATTTTGTTAGATCTCACTTATCATTTTATTTACTCAACTTTAAATGGACAAAATTATCAGATTCAGATACAGAGATATAAGCAATGTTGCCTTTGAATCGTCTAAAAAAACCCTGATATGCAGTCATAATTATTGCTAAATAATTGTAACAGTGATACAAAAAATCTTATCATCTAAAAAGAGAAAGTAAATGAAGGTTGCACTTCCCTGCGAAAGTAGAAGTGTCTGAGGTATTTGTTATGAAATTCAATAGCCCTTTATTTATTTTAAATGTTTACACATCAAGAAGAGGTTTAACATATTGTAAGCAATAAAACATTGAGTCAAAGTTAAGTGTTTGATCAAAGTAAAATGCTGAGTGGAGTTACACTTAATCTTCCTCTACCAAATTCTATGAATAACAACAATGTTCAAATTTAATTCTTTTGTTTAAATCAAGGTGAAATTATTATAAGATATTTCAACCAAGTCTTATTAAAAAAAATATCTTATTATATTGTTTAAATAGTGTAAGTTAGATCACATTTTAACGAATTCCCATAATTGATGCAGTCAAAGCAAACAAAGCATCTTTATGCATTTTCAAAAATATATATTTTGTTTTTAATATTTCCATGTTAATTAATGTAGATTCTCAACAAACCTTCACAAAACCTTAATTACTAGTAAGGTAAAATCTAAAAGCATTAAATTCAGCCGGACCTGATAATTTTACCGGCAGTAAATTGCAAATGGCTCTACCTTTGTATTAAACCAAATTACCTGTGAATAATTCGGGAGTCAATGAAACGAAACGTGTTTATTTAATGAAATCCTTGCGTGTTTACTCCGAATAAAATTTTAAGTGGAAACACATAAATAGATATTAATAAGTTTGTACATTGGTAAAGATCACGCTATAAAATATTGGAAGGGTTTTGACAATACGGATTAAAGCTTTTCAACATTCTCGTGAAAATGATATTTCGACATATGTATAGATGTAAATATTGAAATGAAGATATTCATTTCCTTGGAAAAATAAATGTGTGAAAAAAATGTTTTTTTTGACTAAAGGACCAATTTTTACTGTTTTCCTAACAACATTTATAAAAATATATTTTGAAATGCGAGTATGGAAATCTGTACTTATAACACTAACGTATTATCGTTGATCAGTTAAAGTCAGCTAAGAACTTCAAGTATAACAAATTTCAAGTATAGATGTCGCCCATAAAGTTCTTATCGAAAATGTTGATGGTGTTGTCACATGAATGCAACATTCAACACTCTACCCATGATTGACAACAACCATATGTACTTCTTAATTTTTTGGAACTCCTAGATATATGATCAACCTCATGACACAATCTTAGATTGTGAAAGTTTTTATTTGTTTGCAAGATCCAAAACTTGTTTTAAGTTAAAAGTTTAGTTTTTATTTTTAAAACATGTACAATACAAGAGTCAATCTAGGCCATCCAGCGTATGTTTGATGATCAACAAATCTCTGATCCATGTAAACACGAGACGGAATCAGTCGACACTGCTAAGTCACTTGACACAGCATACCCCCAGTGGTGTATTATGCATGCTGCACACCTCCACGTGGCATAACTTGAGCATGGTGTGTATGATCGCCTAACCCAAGTTCACACATTCGTGTATATTATATGTTCACTCCAGTCCTGTAATTAATAGCGGATAATTAGACCAGGACAAGCGCCTGGGAGATGTGATTGTCAAGCATTAGTTATTCAAACGTTGGATAATAATTGCCAATTATGTTATAACTATACCGTCTTTGAAGACTGTAATTCTAGATGGAAATATTTCAATTAAGTGATAAATCATTAAAAAAAACATATTTTACACAAAAATACAAAAAACAATATTTGAGAAAGGGAACTTGGAATATGTAAATATTAACGTAAAATTCAAGATCATGAAATTCTTTTAAAAATAGTTAAAAATCCTATAAACGATTTTTAAAACACCCTCAGGACTTTTCTCCCTTTTTAGACGTAAAACTCACTTTATTTAAAAACCAATTAAAATAACCATAAAATAGGAAAATAAAAATTTCACAATGAAATATTTAAAACAATTACAAAGATGCATTTTTAGGGTTTATTTATTTTAAAGGTTAAATTACTCATCACAAAAGAAAATCAGCAAACACATCTGTAGTACTAATAGGTAACATACGAGTTTACTTGTAAAAAATATTTTTACGAATTATGAAAAAAACAAATGGTTTTCGACTATTTAAAATATTTATAATTGCCTACTTTGGGATTTGAACCCAGGATCTTCAGATATCGGATCCGCTACGCTACCGCTTGCACTAGACATTCCGTTATCCGTGTTAAAGAAATAAACGCACCTCTTAGAATATGTTAGTACCTACATGTATATATATACCCTAATTACTGATGACTTCGTTTGTTCTTTTGACCAAAAACCTCCGAAAATCTTATTGGTATTGGTGGATCTCGAGTTGATTTCTTTGAGAATAGGATTAAGTACTTTTTTGAGGCACAATCAAATATATGTTGTAATTAAATTTGCTCTAGTATCAATTATTGGAAGAAAAAATCTAAAGCATTTCTAACCTTTTCTTTCTTCGCAAATACAATAGATTCGCAAAAAAAACTTTTTCTCTCATGTTCAAAAATTTTAATATCATTTTTATTTAGAGTTGAGTGAGATAATAATGGCTGCTTGAATAAAATTTAAAGGCTTTATTTCAAGTACTGGTATTATTACTTTTTTATGGTTAATTTAATTCAACGAGAAACGTTTAAACAACGAAAATAGTGTGGTTATACGAGCGCTTCAAATCGTTTAAAGTTTCAAAACTTGGTAACGTTTAATTCAAGTCCATAAATTATCATAGAAGCTTAAAAATATATTTCCGACTGAATAGGCAATCTAGTGTTAGAAAGTCGTTAATAATTAGCCAAAGGCGCATCGCCTTCCCTGCGAACACCGAGTTAAGGAAGTTGTAGCCTCCTGTTTTATTCCAAAGCTTCTGTGTGATGCATTACGTGTACAAAATATTTGCATTTCTCGCAAAAAAATAAATTAAGAATAAGTTTAGGTCAGGTTATACGAGTATTCAACTTAATGACTGCCAAAAACCCAGGAAAAAAAATATTTATATTTGAGTTTTTTAAACTCAGTTAAAAATTACGTTAAATACACACAAACTCACACACACACACACACACACACACACACACACACACACACACACACACACACACACACACACACACACACACACATGTGTATATATATACATGTATTTATATATAAAATAATGTAAATAATCTAACTAAAAGTAACATTATAGAGAAGTAAGCCAAAATATTTATAGTGCATTAAGCCTATTTGTAGTGACTTTGATAAATAACAACTTTAATAAATAGCTTTAAGCCGTGTTTATAAAGGGAAACTCCTAGTCGGAGTTTCCTGTTTGCCTCGGTATATCCGGTTAAATGAGCGTCGCGACGCTTTCAGCCCCACGGCAATGCGTCGGTGTAACCTCTATTATTACCATGAATGCGCATTATTTTACAACCATCAATTAAACATGAACATGCGTACCATTCGAAGAAATATGCGAGAGCTAATAATATAATAATAATGTTTTTTCATCGAAGGAATTTCTTATTGCATCTTAATAACAACTGTTCATGTGTTTTACTATTTTAATTGAAGTTTTACAATAAGGAATGGTTACCGGTATCATGAAGTAAATATTAGTACTTAATTATCTCTTTACAGGGTATCTGATATGGAATCATTGTTTTGGATGGCAAATTTTATTTAATTCAAATTATTTTTAATTTGTCGAAAATTAAAAATAATTAGAAAATACGTATTTATTTCAAATTCGGGAATAAATCTTAATTACATTTTACAAAGATTTGTGAATAAATTACAAATTTAGACGACGAAGTAAAATTCCATATTTTTATCAATTCAAATATAAATAAAAATTCCAAAAATGTGAGAAATATAATTGTCAATAATGGATATGGTAATGTAACACAGTATATAAAGGGATCGCTCAAACCAGCTAATGGTAGATTGTAAGCCCTGTAAATGCCTAGCCTTCTTCACCTATGAGATATGAATGAAAAAATATGTTCATCAATAACTCTTCTGGCATATTTACGTATTGAATCTTACATGGAAAGTTGCAAAAATGAGAAACATAAATTTACGTAATCATTTTATTAATTGAAATTTATGAAATATTTATTTCAGCCATGACATACAAAAAAAATATGCCTGAATTTTACATTTTTAAATAATAAAAATTAAAATGGTATTTTCTGGCGTTTCTCATGTATGTGATTATAATCCAGGATTCGGACCTCACATACTAATATAAAAGTTTCTGCTTAGTAAAAACCTTCTTTACATCTCACCAATAGATGTCTCTAGTGATTCAAGAACAAGGTTTCTAGATTGGTTCATATTTATAGAACTTCCAAGAATTTGAGTAGTATGGTAGTCAATAATGGGTAGAATTGGTGAATGTTACAAGTGTGTAAAGTGATCACTAAAACCAGCCTATGACGGTCGTCAGCCGCGTAAATGCCCAGACTTCCATATTCTTCTTCATCGTTGATGAGATGTCAAAATATAACCTGTAAAGGTCGTTTTAAAAACACCTTTATGTTGATATCACATTAACAATGGGCATATTTAATACATACAACCATTTATATACATATAACAAAGCTCTGAAATAAAATATCAAATTTCAATTATTTTTAACGAAGCTGCCTTTACTTTCACTTGTAATATAATACAAATTAAGAGAATTTCCTTTCTTGGTTTTGTTGTATTCAATGCAAATGTAATCGTGTTTAACGTAAGAGTACGATTGAACATGACATTTGAATATTTTGAACAAAAGATTGGTAAACCCTCAAATACATTTTTTCATTTGATGAACTTTCAAATCGTTTGGTTTGATAAAATGATTGGACTGCAGTCTGTATTAAATGCTTTATGCGAGACAGATTTTTGGAACTTCTAAATTCAGTCACATCACACCATTATAACACTAATTGCAGGTACTGGTTACGCTTTCCTGAAAGAGAAGAGTTAAAACTCATGGATGAAGCATAATATGGGAAAAAATAAATAAATAAATAAATAAAATAAAAAAATAAAAAAAAATAAAAAAATATATATATATATATATATATATATATATATATATATATATATATATATATATATATATATATATATATATATATATATATATATATATATATATATATATATATATATATATATATATATATATATATATATATATATATATATATATATATATATATATATATATATATATATATATATATATATATATATATATATATATATATATATATATATATATATATATATATATATATATATATATATATATATATATATATATATATATATATATATATATATATATATATATATATATATATATATATATATATATATATATATATATATATATATATATATATATATATATATATATATATATATATATATATATATATATATATATATATATATATATATATATATATATATATATATATATATATATATATATATATATATATATATATATATATATATATATATATATATATATATATATATATATGTTTTCTAGGGATGGAAAGATTGATAAAGACATAGAAAGGAGAGTGAATGCTGGGAACAGAGTGAATGGTGCACTAAAATCAGTTTTAGCAAATAAAAATCTATCAGCGGAAGCTAAACTGGCAGTACACAATGGAGTTCTGGTCCCAACCCTTATGTATGGAAGCGAAGCATGGAGTTGGCGAAAGAAGGATGAAAGCAGACTGAATGCAGTCGAAATGCGATCCCTCAGACGAATGTGTGGCAAAACGATGTTTGATATATGTTCGAATGATGAAATAAGGAAAAAATGTAAGGCTGAGATAAGCATTATCGATAAAATTAAGAAAGGTGTGTTGAGATGGTTTGGACATGTGGAGCGTATGAGTGAAGAAAGAACGGTTAAACAAATTTATGGAGCGAATGTAGTGTGGAAAAAGAAGCAGAGGACGACCGAGGAAAACTTGGCACAATCAGGTATGTCAAATACTTGAAAGAGGCCGGGTCAGGAGTCGTAATAATCGTCGGGTATGTATGAGGAGATGCATGAATGTAGAAGAGGCAAAGAATGTTTGCAAAGACAGAGTGGTGTGGCGTTCGATTCTCTCTGCCTACCCGAAGTGGCGTGATGGTTAGTTAGTTAGTTAGTTATATATATATATATATATATATATATATATATATATATATATATATATATATATATATATATATATATATATATATATATATATATATATATATATATATATATATATATATATATATATATATATATATATATATATATATATATATTTATATATATATATATATATAAATATATATATATATATATATATATATATATATATATAAATATATATATATATATATATATATATATATATATATATATATATATATATATATATATATATATATATATATATATATATATATATATATATATATATATAAGCTGTGTATTCCAGACGAATTGGTTATTACAACTGCTATGGGTAAAGATATATTTTTAACTCGCAACCAACGCACTACATTTGGTGAGCATGATCTTGCTGATGCGGGACCGATGGCGCGGAAGGCTCTTCCGCCAGTAGTTAGAAAAACGAGAGTGTGATTATCTTTAGAGTAAAACTAAAAATGCATTTGTTAACGAAATTATTTCCATGACGTCTTTTTCTTTCATTAAGTGAAACGTCCTTGAGTAGTATTTTACGAAAAAGTTATAAATAAATAATCCAAAATTATAATTTTAATTTTTAACTATCTTTGTGTACCTTTTAAGTACCACCAAAACATTATTTGTATTATTAGTATTTTTTAAATGGCTATTTTATATGTTATGTATTTGAAAGCAAATGGTGTATTAATAAACAGAACATAATCTCTTTCATTTAATCGTAAAATGACGGGCGAAACGAATGCGTAAATATTTAGAAATTGAATTTATAAGGTATTCATTTGGATAAAGACGTCTTAATGGAGGGGCACATGTGCGCGTTGCCGCGCGGCAGCGAAAAACCTCTTAGCGAAATGAGCTTATTGAAAAGTTATTTACAAGCAAGGTCCGCGGAACGAAACGAAAAGTTTCATGGTATTTTAATATTTGATCTCCTGGCCCGTAGTCGGAGGAAGGATGCTTAAGGCTCGGCTTCTTCCCTCGAGGAAACAATTGCTACCACCCCTCTGAACTGAATATTTGATATTCACTTATAGGTTGACATCATTCGGAATTCTACGATGCCGGCGTGACTTGAAGTCTTATCTTGTCAGATTGTTTTAAGGGCAAACAAGTAGCTGTTGCATGTTTAATCTGGAATATGCGCGATGGGCAAAAACTTTTGGAAATATGTGTTATTGCGGGTCCGCATAACGAAGTTAAACATTAAAGAAGAAACTGACCCCAAAGTGTTTTCAATAAAAATAACGTAAAATATCCCTCTGAAAAATCAAACGAAGACCGTTGAATCGACCCTCGTTCAATGCATAAAGTCACATCATAAAAATATCCCCTATCCATAAAATTATACCCCCTATACGAATTTTTTAAAGTCTGTAAAAATGACGTGTTATACGAAAGAGATTGTTAATTTTTCTAGAATAAATTGAATTTGCAGCAAACACTCCTCTTAAATTACAGTCTTTCGTCTTTGTACCGTAGAAAATTGAATGTTTAGATATTCAATTACCCGATAGCGAGCCCCAGTGTGCCACGGTGATATATTACCCAATATAGGACTATCATTTTTGTAGTAACGATACGAAAGTTTAATGCAAGACTGAATTTACCATACATAATACGGCCTTTTTATGCTCTAATAGGCTGAAAATTACTGCCAAGTAGGAGACGAAACGGCCAGTAATATTATCATCAAAACGACCCATGTTCAGAATTTGCGTTAAATTAAATGATAAGATACACTGGACTAACATATTCCTTCTCTAAGTAGGATTTTCAAAGAATAATAAAGCAATTTGGGGAATAAAACGAAGGTATCAACATAATATATATCAAAAATGAAATTTTTCATATCGCCTAAATTATCCTTACGATAAAGTTTAGTGTTTAATAAAACACCACGAGCATTAGGACTTTATGATAACGTGAACTCGTATATATATATTATAGTATGTTGGGTGGTATGCAAGTTTTATTACATCCAAAATTTAGTCGTATGTAATATAAGAGGGGGAGTAAAGTGTTTACGTTTACCGTAGCATAATAGAGACATAACAATAATACCCATGTAACATTAATTAAATTTTCATCTTTATAAATGAAAATTGAGGCATTAGTTTGCTCAAAATATATCTTTTAAAGTCATTCAGTGATTGTTTTAAAATTTTCTCACAACGTTGCATTTAAATAAATGCATTTTTGTTAGTTGTGACAGTTCTGGCAATAGCAGCGACATCTGTTAAACGAAACAGCAACAAACGTAATTCTAAAAATTATTCATGGCGGACAGCCTGCTTCTTGACAGATGCTTTCAGTTAGCATTTTAAGCGTTGCGATTTTATTGTTGTTTAATAGATTTTTAATATTTTCATCGCTTCACAATCATTGTGAAATTAAATTTATAAGAGATGAGTTCTTTTTATATTCTACAATATTATTTTGTATTTAACT
The DNA here is from genome assembly GCF_059751285.1 of Brachycentrus maculatus. NCBI lineage: Eukaryota > Metazoa > Arthropoda > Insecta > Trichoptera > Brachycentridae > Brachycentrus > Brachycentrus maculatus. The sequence goes on from NW_028280776.1 coordinate 499,564, forward strand.
AGGCTGAGCCATAGCAACACGTGGCCACGTACAGCTTGTATAAGGAAAAAATATTCCTAAACTATTTCAAACTAATTAAATTTAGTATATGCGTGTATAATTATATCAAGAGGGAATAAAATAAAATGGCTAAAGCACACGAGGCTGCATCCTGTTCTAGCGCTAGATTACATCGCTGACAATTTTTCTAATATTTTTCTACTTTTTGTACTACGCTTCAGTTTAATAAAATTATAAGAACTTAATTTTTTGCAATTTTTAATTCATATTTTGAACGTTTAACGGTTTAGTGTTATTAAAGCCAAATTTTATATTACAGCTTTCTAACATTTGCTTAATAAATAACTTTAAATAATGAATTTAAAACGAAATTATGTCATTCTGTTTCAAATAATTAACCCCTAATTTGACGATGTTTAAATCTAGATAATATAACGTAACGGTTTATAAATTGACCATTATAATTATCACATTTGTTTATATGCGTTTTTGACACCAAAAAAAACAAAGTGTGTGTGGAATTTTAACGCGCCATAATTTCCGACCGACGAAACGGTGAAAATCTCGTTCACTAGTTTATAACAAAATGCAAATTAATTGTGAGAGGATGACAGGGAAAAATGCCTTGCAATGGCGGGTCTTTACATAGAGAGCGCACTTGATATGGAAATTAAAAACTTTCCACAAAGCTTTCGGGGGCTGAAAAACAAAGCAGCGGAAAACTGAAATACAGTTGCGGGATTTAAAAAAATGGCATTTCATTCAAAATTTAATTTTTAAAAATAACAGCTAGAAAATTTTAAATCCTTTTGAGGGACAAAACCAAGTGTATTTTATCCATTTAAATTTAAATATGATTGTTAATATTTAATTTCTTAAAATAAAAAAATGGTTCTTCATTCTTTGATTGAATGAAAACATTTTATTTAAATTTTTGTTTTCTTAACTGGTTCGTTTTTTTTTAAATTGTGCGTAAAATTAGATGACCTTAAATTATTTTAAAATCTTACAATAATATCACAAATGGGATTTTTTTTAAATACATTTCGATGTTTTTTAAAACATTTCTTTATAATTTACTTGAAATATGACATTTTGTTTCTACATGTTTTTCCATTTGAGTTGAACCAGACATAATACTACCACATACCTAATGATTATACACTTAGTGTAAAACTTGCCAACGATTGTGTAATATTATTTTACCATACATCAATGTGGATATAAAATACAAATGTCGGATCATGAGTTTGTTGGGTTTACTTTGATAGCAAAAGGAATACTCAGATAAAAAATTAAGGCATATCAACTAACATTACTCAATACCGTCTTGTTCCAAACCTTACTTGTTAAAATCACCCTGACGTTCGGTAGATGATAATTATGCAAACAATTGGCTTTTGAATACTTAATTTCTACAAAAAGTATTTTTAACAATATTAATATTATTTATTATATCAGACACTGGATTATTCACCCTTAAAATAAAATGTTGATTTAAATATGTGTTACAAATACTTCACCAATTCTTCAACAGATGGTGCAACAATTAGCCATACTTCACGAATAAATCTAAAACCTTTCCAGTATGCGGATGAATCTAAGACCATTTTATACATACAAGTTTCAATAATTATTGCAATATAGATGTTCAATGATGGGTAGAATAGTGAACGTAATATAAGTAAATAAAGTGATCGCAAAAGGCATCCCAATACCAGGTCGCAAGCTCTGAGGTGCTCAGACCTCCATATTCTTTCATAAAAAAGAGAAGAACAATACATTTTTATATTAATTTGAGACATACTTATATAAAATTATTTATGTCTCCATTGGCTGTAAAATAAGCTTTTAAAAATACTGTCAAAACTTTTTTAAACCCTCAGAGATAATTCATTATTATTATTATTTTTAAACCTTTATCTGCACCCCAATGGTGCATAGGGCACTGTTTTATATAAACGCAGTGTTATCTTGATCGTTTACATACGAAGGAAAGGTGATCAGCCCTCCGCTTCAGGTACCAGTCCAGGGTACCTAATATTGAATAAATATTACTGTGAAAAATTCACTTATATTTATTTGACCCCCCTGGGAATCAAACCCGGGACCTCCAGAATGGTAGCCGAGCGTGCTGACCATTACACTACGGAGGCGGATAATTCATTATAAATTGATATATTTATTTACGGTAGATGAAATGATAACGGATGTTGTTTTTACAAAAGCACTTAAACTAATATTTTTCGAAAATATTTCCACAAAGCGTAACGAAAAGCGTTGTTTACAAATGATATCACGTGACCGCGTTTGCCGCAACTCTCGAATTAATAACACCTTAACACCTTCGGAAATAATACCCGCGAAGTGCCAAAAATTGTATTAACCCGGCACCGGCGAGTCGCCTCCAGTTCGAGCCATAAACACGCAGAACAATCCGAAGTGTCGGTTTGGTATTCAAATGGGCCAGACATTAAATAACCCGGTGAGAGGGGCATTATCCTCCGAATTTCAGACATCCATAATTCTGAGTGCATTACTGTACTGTACAAGACACGCGAACACACAGTTCATATTGCCTACTTGCCACATCAACACCTTGAATACCGCCTGATACAATATTTACTTGAACAATTCTTTGTTTATTTATTGTAACTGCAGACAGTTCGTAGGATTCCATATTGAATTGTTGGGTAATATATCAAAAATAAAACACGGTTTTATTTTAAAACATAGTGTTTGATAATGTCCTAAGAAGAAGAAACGCGTCAAGTATTAAAATATACATAAATAAATATAGAATTAAAAAAAACGTGTTTTATTTTGAAATTTTTGTTTCACTTCTTTTTGCAAGAATCAACTAGTATATCTTCTTTTATTGTGTCTAACTAACTAACCAACTAACCATCTCGCCGCTTCCCGCAGGGGTAGGCAGAGAGAATAGAACGCCACACCACTCTGTCTTTGCAAACATTCTTCGCCTCTTCCACGTTCATGCATCTCCTCATACATACCCGCCGATTATTACGACTCATAACCTGACCACTTTCAAGTATTTGGCAAACATGATCTAGCCATGTTTTATTGTCTTGTATTGTATTGTTATATATATATATATATATATATATATATATATATATATATATATATATATATATATATATATATATATATATATATATATATATATATATATATATATATATATATATATATATATATATATATATATATATATATATATATATATATATATATATATATATATATATATGTTTATATACTTGAACACATGCATTTTTTGTGGAATGTATTTGTAAGTTTGTAATATAAAATAAAGAATCAATACACTTAATGCTGCAGATTAGTTTAAAACACACATATGATGGTTTATTATTAAACACACTTAATTTGAATTTACAGTATTTTAATAAAGAAATTTGACATTTAAAAACATTTAAAATAAAACTGCTTTTAAAATACCCCCTCCCTCTTCAGAAAACGAAAGACTTGTTTTTGAAATCCATTCATTACCTAGCTTCAAAGTCTATCAAATACGTTTTTTTCCTCCTAACAAAGAACAGATGTTGAAACTTTCATCGAAATGAGTGGGAGCTAATGTGTTGAAATGTTTAATAACTTAATAGTCACGATACGTTGTGAACACATTTAGGGTTGGATAAGTTTTCAGCAGTCTTTTAACTTCAACAAATATTTGCCATTGCTCTTTTGTAAGTCTGTACAGCTATTTAGTGACGTGTTCGGCGTTCCATGCAAATTATGTTCGTGTTCTGGTATGAAGATCTAGAACGAAATTCAATTACCTCTATAAGGGAACATGATAATATTTGGACAGCATGCATCCACACTAAATCTATCTTTTAATATTTAAACAGATTGTACATTTTGCTTGTAAGTTTACATTCTTCCTAAAATTTACAAACAATTTGTTTAAGATTTAAATACTCGTATATTTTTTTGTTTTATATTTACAAGTATTTTAAGAATTCAATTAATTAAGAAAATAAGAAGCAAAATTGATATAATTTTGGTGAATATTCAATAGCGCCAGTAACAAAAGTAAATAATACTGTATTACTATTTGTGTCGTTTAGTAGAAAGCAATATATTACGTGCTTTAAAAATCATGAATTTAGGAAAAATGCTCCGATATATAAAATTGACTATAAATGTACACATATCGCTCACTCCTTTCAAGAACGTCATAAATCAAAAAACTTGATTTTTCAGGAGAACGTTTTTAATGTTTAAAAATATAACACAATGTATTAAAAATAAATATAAAGCCACTAACTGAACTTTTAACTGTGCAACAGATCTTTTTAGGTAAAACCTGAAGGTTTTTTCTCCATTTGAAAAATATTTAGTTTATTTAAAAAAAATAATTAAACAATACCTTTTCTTTAAAATGCAAAAACAACACTTTCTGCCCTGTAGCGGGTAAATATTAAGTTAAAATTATGCCTCTTTTGCTGGGATATAGTACATTTTCTGGGCATTCCGAAAACATGCTCAACTGAAAATTGACGATTTTTGATTTATGACGTTCTTGAAAGGAGTGAGCGATATAAGAGAACTTTAAAATAAGATTTCTTTCGATTTCCTGCATATTTAATAGGTGTTTTTGCCTACTCCATATAAGTCGAAATCAATTAACCCTTCGTCTATCCGAATAAAAATCTTGATAAATGCACCGAATTGAAGAACGATGCAGAAAACTGCATAACGGTAGTAGCAGGGCGGGAACATGGGCGTGGGCGGGGAACCCGCCTACCAGCGAAGGTCCCTGAATAGTGACGTGCAGAAACATGAAAAAAAAAACACTTTTTGACTATTGTAAAACGTAAGTAGATGGTTAATAATTCACTTTTTTCTGGATTTCTTTATTTATTTTTTTGTATCGCTTACTACATTTTTTACAATTCTTCAATGTTACACCTTAAGCTGAAACTATCAAATCGCTTAAATAACTTTAGCAACTTTAAAACCATTTTAAAACAATCGCACTGTAGATTTTCTGTATCAATTAAATAAATTTATTTATTACAACGCATTCGTTGTGAAAATTATTTTATTATCTTCATTATTTAGCGAAATTCACAAATACACGTAAATATATGTAAACATATACAAAAAGTGCGCCAACATCTATAAAATGTATATTATAAATATCTTCTGTGTTCAAAGTAATCAGCAATACGTAAGGTGTTCTTATTCGTTTGAAAACGCCATAACAAGGCGAAAAGATTGTTAAAAATTAAATTTTTATACGTTTTTTAACGATAAAATACAATTAAGTAGACTAAACTGAATCTTTTTTTTGTCGTTTTTTATTTTTTATTTTTGTTTTATTGTGATTTTAATTTTATTATTTAAAACATTATTATTAAACAAATATGGCTGAATAAATATTGCACCCACAACTTTGTCAAGCTGGAATAAAAAAGTTATTATCATAACTTTTGACCAAAGTATTTTTAAAAAGGCTAAACTATATGTCATCTTACACAATTTTGATGCTACATTTAGTGAGAAGTCAGCTAATTGTAACGATATAAACGCAATAAAATGAAGAAACAAATGGATCATTACATTGTTACATTTCCAAAAATCGCATTATTCGATCATTATAACCGGTTACTCGTATCACTATCTTCGACTACTGAAAGGGGTCTCCTGCATGCAGAAGGGGCCGCTGGGTGCAGTTTACGATTCTGATGCGGATAACCACGGCTCCGGAAATTACTTTCGTGTATTCAATATTTTTCGATTAAACATTTTGTGTGTACGTGTATGTGTGTGTGCAATTGGAAGCCTCTTTTTCAATTTCGCGCAATAACAGGGAATTTATTTGGCATTTGTAATCGAATAAAGAGGGAAACACATTGCATGGTAGCGAGGATTAGATGATTAAATCTCTCAGTCATGCCGCAGCAAAATGTTTTACATTTAATCGTTACATCCAGGCCGCATTCCGCGCTACAAATTACATTGTAACACATTTCGAAACACTCTCCTCTTTGAGTTTTTCTACCTGATTGAATTTGCTTTATTTTCACCAAAAATGGAGAGAGAAAAAACGATGGTCCGAAACTCACAGAGGTCTATAAAATTACTCGAGTGTTTTAAATTGAAACATTTTATATATTTATACCTATGATAAACATTTAAGCACTTAAGTTATATTATTTATTTTAACGCCTAAAATATGTGGTCTGTGTAAGTACGGTAATATGTATGGTTACTATGAACTATTTATGTTTTTCTACCAGAACATAAAGATAAACACTCAAGTATATAAGTACATTTTTTAATTTAAGGCCTAGAAGATTTAGTCTATGTAAATATGATAAAATGGTTAATATGGTCTCGAGGATGTTTTATAAATTTCTTATTCATACTATCTTATGACTTGTAATACAGGTCAAGATAGGATCTGGTTCAGCCGTTAAGAAAATGGTTTGCAGATACTACTTGTAGATAAGTATAACGAAAAAAAAAACACATAAAATAATAACGATGCAGTATGAATGATCATAAATTAATAATTTGTAATATTCATGTTACTATAAAATAGATCAAGATAGGAAAACAAGAATGAAGGATTATGTAGGGTGTTGAGAGGAGATGGGTAGACGGAAATAGTAAGGGTTTCAAATGAAGAAAGTAATATTTCAATCGTTTCTTAAAGATCATCAAATTTTGTACATTTTTCGCTTGAAGTAATAATTTATTCCAATTTCACGATTCCTGGTTGGATAATTTATTATAATTAAGAAGTATTAGTATAGAAAAAATAATGAAATGAATATACAGTTTGTTTGTTCAATGTGTGTAAGTAAATCAAACATATTTATTTTGTAGAGTAACATACTCGTATATTGTGACAAAAATGATTTACTGTACAATATACAGCACATAAACCAAAGTAAAGCTACAACCCCCTGTTATGTTAAATGTATATTACAAAATAATTATATTCAAGTATCTTTGAAACTGTTGGTCTCTCCATAAATCTTCGTAAAAGCCTCAAAAACAGATTATTTCCAAACACATTACGCCTCATTTGAATATCAAACATCATAAATTTTTCTCCAGCTTTCAGTGAATTCATTTCGCTGAATGCGTATCAGATGTTCCGCGGAGGCCCGGTCCACGGCACTATTGCGGCTAAGCCCTTGAATTCGCAGAACCTCCAGAGCCTCTCCGGATGATTGATAGCCAACCGATGCGATACAATACACTTTTATGTTTTCCTTGCGGATACGAGGGGATGAAAGAGCGGGAAATTTCAATTCGAGTTAAAAATAACGAATCATCCCCGTAAAGTTTTCCGCAATTACGCATCAAATACAGATCTATGCATTTATCATAAAGTGTTTATTTCATTAACATTAAAAACTTTGTTTTGGAAAACTGAATATTAATGTTGCGTTTCACTCAGAATGAAGCACTTGAATATATTAAGGATATAATAACAGCATTATCGAAATTGTATCTGCTGTTTGATAATTATATCAGTTTTAAGAATATAACATTTCATTAATCGAAATCTAGTATTTATTAAAAGAATTTGTGTACATGTCACAACAGTTTTTTTTTAAGAAAAAGAGGTATTTTTTATACGTTAGAGGCAAGGAATGTTTGCACTAAATTGTGTGGTCTTTGATTCTCTCTACTTACTATTGCAAAGAATCGACAAAGTGGTGTAAAAGTAAATTAGTTAGATATTTTTGGAAATATAATAAGGTTTTTTCATCATTTTAAATCCAATTACATACATATTATATTTTAAACAAAAACATACAAAAAATGTTTTGATAACAATTTCAGAAACTTTTTTGATCTAGCGTCCCCTTGTCAACACTTTTCGTGGACGCAAGAAAGAGGAGAAAAATTTAATAAAATTATATTGCGAGCTTTTTGTGTCTCCCTTTTGTATCCTAGAACCTCTAGTACACCCTAGAAGATTAAGAGCCCATAAGGGAGGTGATATACTCCCGTTGGGAATCTAACCTATACCTTAAACATTAAATGGTATTTATGTATTTATCTTGGCCTAAAGATTTTTATTTGTAAACAAATATAAAAATATTTTATTTCTGAAAGAGACCTTTATATCCTTGCAACGTACAGACAGTGGTCACCAAAGCATAACAGTCTTCATTATTTGTTACGGTCACAGGATCGAAGCTCCTAGATCCGCCAGTCCCGTGAGATCCTCCCACACCACACGGATAGCAGAGTGTGGAAGGTAAATAGTAGAACCTCCACGCTGCCTGGTTCCCTAACGGGCCGGAAAGGCTGCGTCGCGAGCGGAAGGCCTGACGAAACGGTAAAAGCGTCGCCACTCCGCGTTAATCGAGGATCTCATCATTTCAACTTGGCATCACATAACGCTTGAAATAAGTCAAAGAATGGAGTGAATAGGTAAAAAGGGCATTACCCTTATATTTGAATTATTTTTCATGTTTTTCAAATTTAGAGGAAATATTTATTTTTATTAATTTATTCTTAAGTCACTGTTTTTTTTTCAATAAGATAAATATATTGATGTTTTTATTATTTACAAAAACACTTTAAACTATTTATGTGAGCCTTACCAGCTCATTATTAGAATAAGGTATCAAATTGTGGTAAAGTGGGTCCGAACCAAGACACTCTGACTCAAGAGTCCGTGACACTAGCCACGGGACTACAACCCGACACAGAATATTATAATTCAATTTTAAAAGAAATAAGTAAGAGTAAATAATAGACAAAAAAACTTTTTAATACGCCTTTAGAATTTTATTAAATTTATTAAGGCTCTTAAGGTTTTAGGAACATTGAATGAGTATGTAACATAAAAGGTTCTGAACAAAACTGAATAAATTATTAGAGTTATTAATAATATAAGTATATTATTCACAATTGTAACAAAAAATAAGACGAAACTAACCACGGGACCACAACCCGACTCTATGGTTAAATCTATCCTTTTATTATTTAAGTTTTATTTGGTATAGTAAAATAACAACTTCATGAATATCTAGAAAATAAAAATTATACATACTTATGTATGTGTGGAAAGTAAAATGAAAAGTCGTAACCCCTGTAAATGCCCATACTTCCATATTTTTGTTAATACGTGTTATCAATTATGTAGATTCAATGAATTAGAAATTAATTAGAACAAACTTGATTTACATAAAAAAACTCCTAAGTGGAAGAAATTAGAAATATGTGAACAAATATTAGGACACAAAAAAAATATCTAACATATTATAACCCAATACTTGGTACAATTTGGTGGTATTAAAAATTTATTATAGGGTTAATCAAGTTTTTTTGTCGTTGTTATAATATTATATAAATTATTTTTAGTCTTTTAAACGGATGTACATATTTTGTTTGACTAATTTCCATTTCCAGTACCGATATACCAACCCCGACGGAAGTGTAGCAAAGAGGAATTAGCAACCGGTGTGAGAATATATACCGTAAGTACTAAATCGTGTCCACTTCCTTCTGCACAAGTTTTAAGCGGTCCCTTGTAATGCTCTATTTCGTCGTTATATAGGCCCTATTTCGTCCTTTTTAGGGTTTAATACGGACCAATTTACACCGCACTAAATATTCATCCTACCACAGACCAACAGAATGTCAGATTCCCATCTTATTTGAAGGATTCGACGTGAATCATACTATGTTTAATATTACATCTGCGAGCAGTTACAAGATAAGATAATGGATACAATATTTCAGAAAGGATCTTACATAGCCGTTTTTGAACACTGCAGTTTAAACAACTTTTATTTGTTTTAAAATCAATTTTCAATTTGTGAAACAGGTGGGTACTATAAAAAAACATAACGAACTTTCAGAGGTGCATGTAATTGAATTTTTATTGACTTCAAATGAAGCATGAACACACCCATTAATAAAACGTTTTATACAAATTAAATATACTCGTATTTACGGATTTTAAAAAAAGTCGTTTATTTCTTCGATTTTTAACTCTTATCCCCAACCAGTGGTCCAAAGGATACTGCATCGTATCAACGCACCAATACAGTGTTATTTAGATTGTTGATTATATTAAGGTAATGTGATACATTTTAATATATATATATATATATATATATATATACATATATATATATATATATATATATATATATATATATATATATATATATATATATATATATATATATGTATATATATATATATATATATATATATATATATATATATATATATATATATATATATATATATATATAAATATATATATATATATATATATATAAACGCGCACAGAGAACACCAGCAATAAAATATAAATACGTATGTTGCTATTGCTTCTTTTACTATCAATCAATTTGGAAATAAAAGTAGCTCACCACAAGATACAATGTGGAAATATTCGTCAAAGAAAATGATACGAAAAAATAATCGCTTTAATACGACGTACAATGTACAGCCTTGTGGAAACTATCACACGGCGGTTATGAGCTTCGTTATCATTCATCACCCTTTCCGTTTTTAGTGCAGCGATAGCGGAGGAAAGCCGTCCACTTACACGGAACCTCCCAACTTTAATTTTAAATGAAGATTGATATGCCCAAACGCACCGCTGGCTACGGGAATTAAGCGCTCCCGTGCCTCGCTATATGTGCTATCTACGTTCTACGTGTACGTGCTACACGTAGACACTGTGTACATGACAGCGTTTCCCGTGACCCTTTCCAAATTTGGAGCGATAACTAAATTTGACGGTTGAATAGTGATTGACGTCAGATGATAAATATGTTATTAATAAATAGGGCGAATAAAGTTTCTGGATAATTCAATATTATTTTAAGTCAGAAAAGCGTAATGGTTTAATTTACAAAACACGAGAAAATAACTAAATAACCACGTTACGTTGAAAAATTAAGTTTTTTAGCCAATGGCGGCAACAGGTAAAATATTAAATCTTCCACCATTTTTAACTTTTTTGAGTGCTCTTTGAAAGTGAACTATCGATCTGCAAAGCGACTATCGCAAGAGTGTTTATTTTTATATTCCACTTTATTTCAAACGTAATGAATTTTGGCAGATTATGTTAAATATGTTTAATATGGACGTTAATATTTTTAATTTTCTACCGATTGGAGCTATTTTCTAAAAAACTATTTTTTTTAACATAACGTGGTTTGCAAGTGGACTACTTAACTAACTTATCATCACACCGCTTCCCAGTAGGGGTAGGCAGAGAGAATAGAACGCTACAATACTTTGTGTGAAACTTACTTACATTAATCAAATTTTGGAAGTCATATATATATATTTGACATATTGTATATGCCCATCGATATTCTTTTTGATTCATATATGTTGAGATATCAGAAATTTTAAGTAATTCCTTTCGTTTAGAAACCCATATTTGTAAATTGTATCTTGGTTAAAAATAATAAAATAATTATTAGATAAAAAAATACTATGCCAAGAATATTATGTATAAGATAAACTTTTACTTAGTCACTTATGAAATGTACTTTTTACCAAATATTCTAAAATTAAAAATTGGTCGTCATTTATACCACTTTCTTAAAAATATTGGTTACTTTTATATAAAATATATATTTTTCTTAAGTATCTACTTATACCCTTTGCGTAAAGTGGCATCATTAGTCAGTTTGCTTCAAATAGAATAGGTAATTTTAGAGGTGTCAGTTAACGGTAATGGATTGATAAGTCTGATTGTAAAAGAACAATATGAGTATAATATTACTCGTACACGGTACTGCAAAAAAATATTTAAGTATTTAATAATATATATTGATTTACAATTTTTAAATTTATGTGACTCATATCGCTCACTCCTTTCAAGAACGTCATAAATCAAAAATCGACAAAATATTTTTCAAATGGAGACATATAAATACATGCGTTAAGGTGATGATTTATACAATTCTGTTGTATTTTGATGCAGTATGCTCAGGAAATAAGTAATCGGGGAAGTTTGAGGGACACCCAAATCTAGGTGGAAAACGCCTCCATTCATCTTCCGGTGCCGTATCAGACTCTAGTTATCATATTGAAGAAGGCTTTTTTGTTGTTTGCTTCTCAGAACAACTTCCGTACTCTTCTTATTCAAGTCCAATCTCTCATATTTCTCAGTCAGGTCATCTGCTTTCTTTCAACTCCTCGACTAAATTCAATTTTCCCTTTCATGATAATTTGGATTATTTGTAACTTTTCAGCACAAATCCCAGGTATGAAATTTGGAAGATACTTAGAGATCGATACCATTGTGGAGATTTTATTTAATTCACGAAGGAATTCTCATGCATTCATTATAATAAGCTTATATTTAAATGCGGCCTGCTTATATGTGCGTTGAACTAGAGATCCAAGTGTAGTCAATCTGCCGGATATATTTATAAATTAGGTATGTCAAATATTATAATCAGTAATTTTTTACGAGACACCGCATTATAAAATTTCCAAAGGAGAATTTGTAAGTTATGTGATTGTACGTGTGAGCTTATATGTCTTAATGTCCGTGTCTTTATTATGCTAGAGCACAGGAACAAAGCCACTTGCTTGTAAATAAATGAGTGAGGGTGCACTGAAGATAAATTGCACGAAGGTATACGCGTGGGTCTGTGAGTTTCTTACGATTCTATTTAAAATGAATACTTAAGAAGAACTCCATCATTCTTTGCAATGTATTTTTGCTATGTGATTGTCCACAGTTGAAATCATAAATAAATGCATCTATAAATACTTAATATTTTATTTTTTTACAAAAAAAACTTAAAGCAATATATTTCCAAAATATTTTTACATTTTGACATCTCATAATAGGTGAATAAGAATATAGAGGTCTAGGTATTTACAGGTCTTATGACCTGTGTATTAAAATAAAATGTAAAAATAACTCCTAAGTGGAGAAACCCAGATTTGTGAACATTTTTTGGACAAACAATTTTTTTTGTCAAAACTACTATTTTATTCAATAACTGAATGGAAGGAATCTTAAGAATTAACTTTTTTACTAAATCACCTTACATTTTGTTAAAATTTAGCTAAAATGTCTACCGTTTTCAAAACAAACACATTCCTTATCGAGACTTATTAATTGTAATTAAGTGAAATTTTAATAAAAAAAATATAGATATTACTACAAAAAGACTGTCGAATCAATTAATTAAACTAAACTTATTTACTAATTATCTTACTCAATTTGACCTTAAGAAGGATCTGACTGCTTAGAACCGGCAGATTTTTAAAGTCATAATAAGTTCATAAAAATAATTAATTTCATACAAAAGTTATTTTGTTAATTTAATAAAAAGTTATTTTATATATTCGTTCACATTTCACGATTATTGGTTGTGGATGTTGATTTCAAAACGTAGACTTAACGTATCATATCCAAATGCGCCGAGGTACGCCTCTACAATTACGGATGATCTAGGATATAAATTATAACCGGATTTAGTAATTCGGTTTGAAATCAAAGGGAAATGGATAAGGGTGAATATTTAAGTTTGTGTGCTTATTCTATAAAATATTATTCGATTTGACAATGGCTGAATTCAGTTTGGATCTGTACTGAATATTATTGGTCTCCAACTTATCTGATACGCCTTAATACGAATTCCACATAAAGCCCCCAGGCTTTAGCTTTACTTTACTCCTAAAGCTGATACCATCCCTGTACTGGTGTGAGGATTAAACTATCTATTTGATCAGACCCAGACTTGGAATATGAACATAAGGAATAACGTAGTTTCTATGAATAAATTTGAAGGAATAAACGTAGAATTTTAAAATATACTGCGGTCAATTTTTACTTTAGAAATATACAAATTTCTACGAAAAAAGTAATACGAGAAGGTATCGAAGTTTTGTTTAGAAATAAAAAGTTTATTTACTTAACGTTTTTCTTTTTATCAAATATACTTCAATTACAATAGAGCAATTAATATTTTTTAATGATGATTGAAATATTAAAAAAAAAAAATATTTCTTACGTATTTCGTTCTACATTATTATGTTTTTAACAGTTTATAAAATTGAAACTTTTCCATTGTATTATATTTCAAAGACCAAGGAAATTTGGTATCAAACGAAATAATATGCTGGATAAAAATACTAACTGATTTTCATTTTATTTGTATTTATTACATAAACGTATAACATAAATATATACATACAGAAATATTAACACTCATAAATAGGTACGTATAAATATAACGATAAGAAAATGTTTTCCTGTTGCCGTAGAATCACCCATTTCTTGCATATAACATTGTAATAATTTTATCATGAAACGCATCAGATTGCGTCATTTTTTTACAAAATAAAATTCACCCCTACCAGGATAGTAAAAGTATCGAAGGGGTGTGGGCTAAGTATCTCGTCAACGTCAGTTGTCTTCAGTTGCGAAGGATCGATATTCTTATCTTATGGAAGGGTTCGCATTTCGGGCGCATATTATACAATGGATACCTCGGTAAAACATCCATAGATAACCGATATGCGGAGCAAACGCGTCTCGAGCTTTCAAAATTCATAATACAAATTGTGCTGATGACAAATTTATTTTTAACTTTACGATAAACTCCACTGAAGTGGCTTTAAAATGGTTTTTGGCTGAGAAAAAAAAAATACTGTTTAAAATGTTATTTTACTAAAAATTTTATCTTTTTAAGTTTTTTTAATTAAAAGTTATGTGATTACGATTTAAATTAAAAGAATTTTTATTTGAGTAAATTTACTATGTTACGAAGAGTGACATTGATTTGTATTTTTTTTTAAATAATTTATTATTTAATAAATTGAAGATTAAATATGACATACAAACGATGCAATTGTTTTGAAGGTTTAAGCCACGATGGGATTTTATAATATGTAAACTTTTAAATGAATTATTAAAAGTTATTCGATAAATTCATAATCCTTTTGGTCATTGATCTTTAGTGAAATTATCGAAAAAAAGCTGCCTTAAATAATTAAATCGGAGGTTTAATTAAAATATATCATATTTATATACATATATATATATATATATATATATATATATATATATATATATATATATATATATATATATATATATATATATATATATATATATATATATATATATATATATATATATATATTATATATATATAAATATATATATATATATATATATATTTATATATATATATATATATATATATATATATATATATATATTTATATATATATATATATATATATATATATATATATATATATATATATATATATATATATATATATATATATATATATATATATATATATATATATATATATATAAATATATATATATATACATATATATATATATATATATATATATATATATATATATATATATATATATATATATATATATATATATATATATATATATATATATATATATATATATATATATATATATATATATATATATATATATATATATATATATATTTATATATATATAAATATATATATATATATATATATATATTTATATATATATATATATATATATATATATATATATATATATATTTATATATATATATATATATATATATATATATATATATATATATATATATATATATATATATATATATATATATATATATATATATATATATATATATATATATATATATACATATATATATATATATATATATATATATATATATATATATATATATATATATATATATATATATATATATATATATATATATATATATATATATATATATATATATATATATATATATATATATATATATATATATATATATATATATATATATATATATATACAGTAGGTGGCCAAATTATTAGGGACACTTGTACTTTTTTGTAATTTTCAAGTTTAAATGAATTTTTTGGTCAAATTAATTAATTACAATTATTTTTTCTTTTGTATCTTTGTTGCTTGTATCATAATTATTGTTAAGAAGATGTATCAATACTGTGAAATATCAAATAAGTAAGTTTTTTTTCATTTGAATGTTGATTAGTGAAAAATGATATTAGTGTGAGCTCAGTTAATATTTTTTTAAACCATTTTTGTGTAAGTTTTTTGAGTTCAAGACCATAAAAACGTAAGTGTTGTTTAATAATTTATTAGTTTTGCTAATTCAATAAGTTAATTTCAATTAATTTTTAAATAAAATTCAATTTAGTTTGAACTGAACCATAATATTCTCAATTTAAGTATGGGCAAGTCTTCAAACATATCTCCAAGAAAATGTAGGAAAGTTATAACCTTACTACTTCATTCCACATATTTTCAGAGAGAAATAGCAGCACTTGCAGATGTTTTGAAGTCAGGAGTCCATCGGGTACAAATAAAAATTGATAAAAACCTGAGTCTAGAATTAGCCCGCGTCGGAAAAAAAGGCAGAAAAAGCATCACAATTCCGCGTTGTGCCCATAAAATCAGGGACATCTATTTCCGAAATCGTAAAAAGTCTGTTGATTGTCTAATTGTTGTTGATTTTTGTTGATAAACGATGAAGGAATCAACCTATCCAAAAGGATAGTTGAGAGACGGTTAGTTGAAGTAAATCTAATGGGTCGACGTCCAACCAAAAAACTACGCCTGACTGAGGCATGAAGAAAAAACTACTCCTATGGGCCAAAGAACACCGGAATATGACTGTTTTGGACTGGAATCGAGTATTTATGACTTGTATTCATATAAAAAATTAAGAAGATAAAAATATATGTATTTTTACAATTATGGTAATACATTATAGGTCAGCTTCTTGGACGAGTCAACATTTAAAATTTTGGTGGGAAAAACTTCATTTGTCCGACGTGGCCCAGGAGAAAAATTCCACCCAGACTGCCTTGTGGAGGGAGTTAAAAACACCCTGTTAACATAATGTTGTGGTCCGTGATCTCATTTAAGGGTATGGGATGCCTCTTTATCATGGAAGGGACCATAAGGCAAGACCAGTACCAGCGAGTACTAAAAAGTCGACTCCAGCCGAGGCTCAAGAATGGTCCCCTGGCGATGAAGAGTATGTGTTAATGCATGATTTGGTATCGTGTCATAAAGTCAGGAGTGTTATTACATTCCTGGCTGAAAAAAATCTCTGTGTTTTGCCTTACCCGGGGAATTAGCTGGATATGAACCCCATTGAAAACTTTTAGGAACTAACGAAACGTGAGATTGCTAAAGAAGTCATCACCACCAAGCGGCAAATGATAGAAACTCTTATCAGAGTATGGCATAATAACCCTAATCTTTGGCACAATGCAAAAATCTGCATTAAATAGTATGCCCTGACGTTTGGAGGTTGTAATCGCAGCAAAGGGTGTTATTACTAAAAATTAAGATTTTTTTGAAATTGTAGAATAATCACTTTTTATGATAAAAATAAATTGGTATTATTAAATCCATGATAATACAGTTTCTTAATTCTAATTAAAGCACCCCAATCAATAAAAAAAATTCAAAAAAATGATTTATTTGCTCATTAAATTCATTTAATAATGAAAATTACAGGAAACTCGAAGTGTCCCTAATAATATGGCCACCCACTGTATATATATATATATATATATATATATATATATATATATATATATATATATATATATATATATATATATATATATATATATATATATATATATATATATATATATATATATATATATATATATATATATATATATATATATATATATATATATATATATATATATATATATATATATATATATATATATATATATATATATATATATATATATATATATATATATATATATATATATATATATATATATATATATATATATATATATATATATATATATATATATATATATATATATATATATATATATATATATATATATATATATATATATATATATATATATATATATATATATATAAATATAATTTGATAGCGACGGTTTAATTTGCGACAGTCCATGTATCAAAGTAATTTATATGTAATGAAGTGGAAATGTCACGCGCATCTACCGCAACAATTGCGACTACCGTCGAGGGTTGCACGGGTGATTCATTCTACCCCTTGCAGGAACATTGCCAACATTTCGCAGCCGTCATCGAACGCAGTCGGACAGACGGACATTAATTTCAGACGAGGCACTTGACACGTCACGTGATATACTACATGCATACATCTACACGTGTGCACATTCAGGCATACACTACAGGATACGTGAATAGACACTGATTCTTATTTCACTATACTTCGGTTTTGTGATTCTCGAAATAAGTAACTTTTCAGCAGCTTCAAATAATACCATCGTGTTTAAATCCAGTATTCAACTCATGAATTCCAGTATTCAACTATTTCATTGAGTTTTATTTTTCGAGCCTTCGAGTCTCATGTTAAAAATAATTTTAAGCACCTTTAACAGTTTAAATAACAAATGAAATATGTTTATATTTTTAACCGGCTAAAGGTTCTCAGAGGTACTCATATCTTCGTCAAAACAGTCGCATCACTTCAAGTTAGAAAAATATAATTCACTACGACCAAAGCACAGTTTACACATTTACACCAACACAAAATATTAATCACACACGGTTTTAGTTTATCAAAAAAAAAACAATATGCACAATGCATTCAAGAAATTTACTCATTTATATTTCTATGTGTCAATTGATCACTTATACTAGCCAATGAATGGTGGCAAGTACTAAGATCAAGATATGATATTTGAGCATAAAATTTGATGTTTGTTTTAATAACCACGATATGTTTCTTAAATAAAATAAAATAAATTAAAGTCAGTGTTTCCGTTGAATGCGTATTATTTCTATTGAAAAAAAAAATTAATCTGAAATATCAATTTTCAATACTTTTTAAAGCAATCTTTTTTAAATACTTTTTGAAATTGTTTTTATAATTTGTTATGAACAAAATAGTAATAGGATCGCAATAATGTGGCTACGAGTGTAGTTACTTTTATGCACTGTTGGACTATAGGATTGTATTATCTACGGTTAGCCCTATGCGGATCAGTTCAGATTCCCGTACATTCTGCATAATTTGCAAGCAACTCAGTGACCAGCCGTTAAGGTTTCATAGACAGTGATTGAAGACTGCTAGACTCGTGACGGTTACCTACTATGTACTGCAATATAAAAGTCATTATCTTGATATTAACTATGAAAGCTCATCAATAATAATTATCGTGCAAGGCTTGACCTTAATGTTGATATAACACGATAATTGCTGCAAAATTAATGTTTTATTTTACTGTAATGTTTTTGATATTTTATTACAAATAAAATTAAATAAGCATATTGTCAAAATAGTCGTTGACCATTTATCTTTGTTATTATCAATATAATGCAAATATAATAAATAATAATAAACCCCCTATCCGCATCCCAATGGTGCATAGGGCACTGTGTCGTATAAACGCAGTGTTATCTTGATCGTTAACACATGAAGAAAAGGTGATCAGCCGTCCGCTTCAGGTACCAGTCCAGGGTAATATTGAATAAATATTACAGTGAAAAAATCACATATATTTATTTGACCCCCCTGGGAATTGAGCCCGGGACCTCCAGAACGGTAGCGGAGCATGCTGACCATTACACTACAGAGGTGGATATGATGAAAATAAGCATACTTAAAAAAATATTTATAATATACTACAGTTATTTTCACAATCAAAGTTAATGAGTTCATATGATATCCAGAAATAATAAAATACAATTTAATTTACTTTAAGGGAGGCTAAGGAGCTAAGTGTTTGAAAATTGGTACGAAGTTAATACAGAATAGGGTTGAATTACAAAATGTTAATTCAGAGTCGACGGCAATAACCAAGAGATGACAACGCGACTCAAAATTATTCTCATCGAAGTTTTTTTAAATACATATATTGAAAAATTACTATTATTTTAAAAACAAAATTTGTTTTATATTTTTTTTCATAACAGATTAACCCGTAATAATTAATCATAAATATGGTTTTCAATATATGTAAATTAAAATAGAAATGTTTGTTTAAAACATGAAAAAGACCTTAAGTAATTCACCGATTGGCTTGAAATTTTAATGCAACCTTTGAATCAAATACTCTTATTTTTTAATATACACGTGACAAGTAAAAATATGTTTTTATTTTATGCTAAAATGAATTTTCACTGCAATGGCAGCACCATTTATTTAATGAACATCAATACTCCCAATACTGATCATCACTTACGCCAAAAAGCGTGCTTTTTGAAAGCTGTAAAAATATTGTTAACTGACAAACATAGTGAAATTAAATACACTACTAATAGAAATGTTAGTTTTATTTTTTCATTTAACTCGACTGAGCCACAACAATGAGTACAGTTAGTTATGCTCACATTTAAATTTGGTCAAATAGATGTATTAAAACAATCTCTTTATCATTCATCGTTCACTTTGTGTAATACCACTTTTATAAAAGTGATATTACACAAAGTAAACGGTGAATAATAAGGAGAGTAAAAATTACCATACCACAAAGTTACCCATGTTTTTCATATATAAAATGCAATAAAATGTGATAAATCTTTGAACTTTATCTTGTTCCATTGTGAGTTATGGAAGCGTTATTGTAGAAAGGAATCCGAATAATTAAAGCACAAATCGTGTATTTAAATTCACTTAACTACACTTAAGTAGGCTCGCGAATAGGCGGTCATGCCTTTATTGAGTATCTGCCAATATGAGTTCATATTCGTATAATCTGCAATGCACCAACCAAGGAAGGTTCGGGCTAGCATGCAATCATTGTAAAAGTGCATTATTGGCTCAAGTCATGATTCGCTACCGCGTGTATTCTTGGATCAATCTGGTGAAACATGTCGAATAAACTTCGCTCACCTGAAGAAACCAGCATATCGACGTTTTCAGCACTCATGAAAGGCCTTGCAAAAACGTATCAATTAGAATACCGAAATTCATGCTGGTAAAAAAAAATGTCTTAGCAATTATTTTTTTTTAAAAGCTGAGTTATCACAGAGTAATGGAGCATTAATCGTAAATAATGTAGAAATTTTAATGCCACCGTAGTATAATGTTTAGCATGCTTGGCTACCGTGCAGAATGGCCTGGATTCAATCCCCAAAGGGATCAATGTAATTATCATTAATTTTTCAATCTCATTTAAATATTAAAATAAACACTTATAATACCATTTTTTATTTTATTAATGTAAACATCACTATTTTCGAGAAATACATACATCGATTTATCCACAAGTGAAAATACAAACCATCATATGTTTGTTTTTTTTTACCTGTTGATGATAATATATGTAGTTCTTAAAACTAGTCGAGTGTATAAAAAAATATTTAAAAAATGATCTTTTATTCCTAAAAAAATAATTCCAAATAATATAAGATCATATGGAAGGAAAAGAAAAGAAAATACTGAAACAGAACTTACTTATTATTTTTTATAAGATATTTTTTTTTATCTTCTAAAGAGTCGTACGCATTACCTGTGTCTTTGCAAACACTTTTCACCAGCTTATTCAAGAATCTTACCAATGATTCTATTCCTCTATTTACTTTCCCAAATAGCAGTAATGTCCATCATCCAGAACTCCATCACTGACGTCATTTGTATCCCATCAAATATCCACTCCCATATCCGTTTAGAGAGCAGGACTGACCAAGTTAGCACCTTGTTAATCTTGTACGGTACTCTGTGCACGCATCATCAGGGTGTTTATACAAAAAGTAATACGTAATACAAAATTCAGCATTAAAATATGGACTATTTGGGGGTTTCAATAGAGTCTTCAAAAATGCGTGGAATATATGGAACATAAATATTTATTTATTTCAAGATTGATTTCTCTTTCTGTTTTTTCAACATGACACATCTAGTCGAGTTAAAAGCATTTGATATAATGAGTTACGAATCATGATTAAAAATAACTAAGATCACTAAATAAGAAGTTGAATCACAAAACCACACATGAATCTTTGTCTACGTCTGGCCAATTACAAATGTGTAGACGTATTAGTTTTTGGCATGACATTCATTATGTGAATAATATGATTATTAATTATTAAAACACTGGCATAATACCACTTTTAGATTTATAAAGGAAAACTCAAATAGTTTTTACTTATTTCTTTTTTTACAAAAATTTTAATAACATTAGAATATAACCACTCACCGAGATTTTTATGTCTACCGGTTTCGAGATGTGACCGTCTCTTTGTCAGGACAATCAATACCACAGCATGCAAACAATACTACCCTTAGCAATAATGTATGCATGTTTTGCATGCTGTTGTAGTGACTGTCCTGACGAAGAGACGGTTACGTCTCGAAACTGTTAGACATGAAATCTCGGTGAGTGGTATTATACTAATAATATAAAAAAATTGAAAAAAAATTTTTGTAAAAATTACTAACCACATAGTAAATGCTTTAAATACTAATAATATTGAAAATATCAAATGGTTTTAATAAAATTTGTAGTTCTCGAATCTATTAATTTTTATGATAATAAACTAATAAAGGCAAACTGCTGTATTGTTCAATAGAATTGGTTAAACAAGCTTTTTTTAATTGTTTAATTAACTACTTATGTCAACTAGAGTTAAAGTATCGATTTTTTTTTTCAAACTGAGTTTTATTAAAAAAATTTTTTTTTACTTTTCTTGAATGCATTTATTGATTCATTATGTGCGTATGAAAATCGTGTCATTTTTTTATATGTTATATTTCTTTAAAAATGTATCAGAATTTTTCATCAAAATTAGACCTTTTATAAAACAATATATATTTATTGATGAGTCGATTTCAAAGGGAATTTAACAGATTAGCTTTATAATGTAAATAATTTATAATAATAAAATAAGAACTTGGTTGTTTTTTTTACATTTTTATTTTATTTTTACAGTGACCATGGCGTTGTTAGTATCGGTGAAACGAAGTCACTGATAAACTGAAGCGGAAAAATCCATTTAGTTATATAAAATTAGTGAAACCGCATTTTGTGCATACATACAGTGTTGTTACTTAAAAAAAATGATTGTAAATAGCTTTATCTTCACTAATTTTTGGAAAAAAAAAAACAAATAATTTTAAGCATTGCTTCGATTCAGAATACGGATAGTCAACAGGTTTCAAAATGTGAAAAGTCGTTAAAAATAATACTCCCGAAAATAAACTATCTACATTTCGTATTTAATACATGAAATTTTAACCGATATATTTTTTTTTAAATTTAGTGTTCGGATACCACAAACCTTTCATCACTATATCCTTATAGCGTTCGTCTTGCATGTTCAGTAAAAATGGATTATTTTTTATTCCCTTTGTTTATGCATGTAATTTCCTTAGTGTACATAACCTGAATGGTGATTATAACCCGCCATATGTTCGCCACACTATCGCTCTCACCTCGTCCGTATTCATGGACCAAGCACAACATGTAAGGGGGAATAACAAAACCATACTTGATATGGACCTATAACCAATTACCGTAAACTGTTTACAATACGCCATAATTTACAATAGGCTTCGTCTTAATCGATCGATTTTTCACCGCAATTATTCAGAATTATCGCTGGATAAAGGGTATATCAAATAATTTGATATTTACACAAAAAATTGATAAAACTATACTAATCAATTATTATTTTTAAATAAATTATTATGCTCTTGAAAAAAATCTAGTTGAAGTTAAGACATAACAGACCCTACAAACATTGATGGTAGTACTAAAATTATTTTGTGAAAATTTAAATGGTTCCTATCAAGTATGTATCAAGTGATGACTTGAACAAGCCAATGAGTGAAAGTAAGTCCTGAGGTCAAGTTGTGGTCCCGTGGTGAATTTTGCAAACTCTAGCACAATGAATTCCCATGTTCTAACACAAGTATCTTTGCTGATTTGAAAATCTTATTGGTTTGAATTATTCGTGTTTATCATGAGAACAGATTTTTTTAAATTAAATTTAAAATAAATTAGCCGAATTTTATGTTCCTATACTAAAAAATATCGGTGTTTGTCATCAATGAAAATCTTAATAATTGAATAAACTTTTACAAATATTTGAATACAATCAAAATATTATTGTTTTTTCAGATACTGAGAGGGAATATTAAAATTATTATGTTGTCGCTTTAAAATGTTCCTGATCATTCAATACCACGCTAGAAAATAATTAATTTTCAATTTTAATACAAATTTGAAAATCAACATTTTTGATTTTGAGTGAATATAAAATTAAAAATAAACACGACGAATTGAATTTTCCACTTATTCATAACTTCCCTCCAAACCAAACATTCCTCAATTTTCGCCTGTAATTACAAATCATTTTAATGTCAATGTAATAAAACGTGCATGTGATAGGGGTTGTGTTGAAGGTCAGACATTATTAATCACAAAGGGGTGAATGCGAGATTGAAACAATGCTGGGGATGAAAAAGTACCTAGAAATTTTACCTTTCTTGTTATGTTATATTATTATCAATCAAATATTCGGTATTATTTTAAGAAAAAAAAATCTTATAAGAATATCAATATTTTTTATCCTAAATTTACTATACTAATAGTTTTGAAATCTGCACACACATGTGAACAATAAAAAAATATGATTTATTTAATATGACTTATTCTAACTCTTACCACACCTAATGGTGCATAGGGCACTTCATCGTAATGTCGCAATGTTATCTCGATCGTTTATTATATGAAGGCAAGGTGATCACTCCAGCGCTTCAGGGACCAGTCCAGAGTAATATTAAATAAATATTAGAGTGTAAAATCGCTAATATTTATTCTCACCCCCCCTAGGAATCAAACTCGGGACCTCCAGCCTCCATTTATATATATATTTCGTGGCAACAATTACAATTTAATGAGAAGTTAAAGGTCACGATGATTTTTGTTATCTGATTCATATTAAGATAAACTGGTTAACAATGATAAATAGGTAAATTCAAATGAGAAAATAAATGGGTATGGGTATTACAGGGCTTACAACCTGTCATCTGCCGGTTTGAGCGTGTCACTGTATACACTGAGAAACATTTCATTTTCTATCAATAATCACCGGCCCTATCACTCAAATTTCAAAATGTTTTATGGGGATATGTTGAAAGTGCCAGTGAACACATTTTTATTCGTAGAGTATGTTTTTTTACTCTACATCCCATCCTCTTCAAAACAGGATCCTGCATGTTTTGTTAATTCTAGCTTCTGCGTGATCGGATGGCCATAATCTAAACATTTGAAACAAACAGTAAAAGCTATTTCGGGTAGCACTGGTGAGGCAAACATTCACAAGCCGCATGACTCGAAACTTCAAGTAGCACTGGCATGACTGGACTGTACAATGTACACTGTATGGTGTACCCCGTCACATCATGATAACCCATGACATATGTTAAGTTAGAATAAGTAGTCAATTTGACTATGATTTTTTTTTGTAAATTCTATGTAGCAAAAAATAGGATTATTTTCAAAGACACCTTTCAGTATCTTAACAGACATCCTGCACACCCAAATTAAAAATAAAAATCCATACCGACTGATTTAAAACCTTTATGTATAACCTCAATCATAAATTATGTGAAGAAAATTAGACCAATATTTTTATAAATTTTGAATCATAATTTTTTTTCATTATCAAATAATGTGTTCAAATAACTCACAAGTACACGTCGTTAGAGCAATTTTAAAAATCGAGTTACGAGTTTTCTGATATTTCGTTAATTTATTTATGTTTATTTTTATTCCAATACCCTTTATTTTATTACAATTGGAATATTTAAAATAACCAAAATATAACATTTGTCACTTTAACTCATTTTCAAAAAACGACTTCGCATTAAAACTTTTTTTATCACATTTGGTTGTAGATTCTATTCTACCTTAAAATATATTTTGTTGCCTTGAGATTTGAAGCGCAATATATATATTACACATAGGTATGAATTTGTATAACATGGAATCTTTTAATTAATTTGGAATGAAATAAATTGTTAATTAGTCGTTGAAAGTAACATTTAAAAAATGTTTTTGTTGATTTTACAAATTGCATTGCAGTCCAAATATTAAAGGACTTTTCACAAACCGAGTGGCTTGTTTGTTGCGGACTCTATAAGTGAAAATCTAAAATGGATGGACGATGTTTCAGCGAGTCCATAGTACTGTTTTACGATTGCGTATTATTACGCTCACATTCCGGGAATATTGTGTGTGCGTGGCTAGAGAAGATAAACTCGTATTGCTTTCCATAAATCGACGCATAAATAGTATTATATAACCATGCGAGCGAGCGAAAGTCTTATTTTATCAATGGATAATGCATATTTGGTTCGTTTGTATTCTAGCCACGCCTTAGACTTCTTAGATAAAAGCACTTTTTGATCAAGTAATACATCATATATTTTATATTTCTCTGATTGATATTTATATTCATACATACGAAATTTTCCATTTATTAATTTTCAACTATGATTTTAATAAGTAGAGCTTACTTGGATTTAGTTGTCAATTCAAATCTGATATTAATCATAATTTATTCGTAATTTTTGCCAACTGAGGCATAAAACCAATCATGTACTTAACGATAAAGATTAGATAAGAGGTATTATTTCTCCAATTAAGTCAAAAGAGTGTGTTGTCTTTGGGTTCGAATGAAGTAAGATTTTTTTATTTATCAAAACATGAAACATGACACAAATGAAAATATCATTAATAAATCATCAATTTTTTTTTTTTAAATAATTAGATTTTATGGCATAAGAGAATCATTTTAAAAATAATTTGGTAAAAAAAAGTAACTGAAATCATTGAACAGAGAGTATGTAATGATCGTTTTATATAATACATACTGTAATCATGAATAGATACCTCTTTTGGAAAAAGCTTTCGAAAAAGTATGATGCTTTATACATTGTACATTAAATAATGGATTCCAAAATATTATACGACCAAACTTTACCAAGAGCTCATTGTAGTAGCTGGCTACGTCTGGAAATATGATGCTGTCGAAATCCATCATTTTTAAATTGCTGCCCCAAAGGAACTAACACACAGACACTTCACTTGGCACGTGGACAACTTGACAGTTTACCACTGCCACACTAACACGTCACCAACTTCACTCTTAACACGTGGCACTTAACACGCGACTCGAAACCTACTGAACGGTCTTAGTTTTCAGTATTGCAAGGAGCAGGAGAACAGAAGTGAGATGTCCGTATAACTGGTCCACGGAAACTGGCGGACTTACCTCAAGCGAGACCAAATGTTAGCACTATTCTCATTTGTTGATCGACTGATCGAACACAGCGGAGCGGGTAGTGTTATGTGTAATGAATTACATCGAGAATCGAAATAGAATCAGTTATTTACATACAAACACGTGTGGTCTTTGAGCTGACAGCCAATTCAATATTATTACTTAAATAAATAATTAAAAATAATATGATTTTTATAAAAATGTATTTTAAAGATTCACGTTTAGATATCTCTATACTGTTAACGAAAGCTTGTGAACCAATAATGGATAAACATTTAAAAAAATGAAAACTTTCAGTACATAGCAAAAAAAGAATGGTGTGTTGAGATGGTTTGGGCACGTGAATCGAACGAGTGGAGAAAGAATAGTAAAATAATTTCATGGACCAGATTAGGTTTAAATTCGAAGCAGAGGAAGACCGATTTAAACTTGGCATGGTTAAATATTTCAAATTCTCGAATGTGTAAGATCAGGAGTCGAAATAATTTGTGGGTATGTAAGGGTGATTCACTCTGCCTACTTTTGCGAGGAAAGTGCATGTTGATTACTTAGTTTTTGAAAACGTGGTATTCTTTGATTAATTAATAATTCATAAAAAATGCATAGTTAATGATTTCTTTTAAAACGCACAAAAAACATATATATATAAAATATTATATATTTTAAGATTTTCAAAATAAAACTAGCGTAAGATCCAGAGCATATTTAAAACATCAATTTCAATTTTTCTTCTTGTTAACCCCTTTTTACACTTAATGTGCAAAAATAAATCGAATACATGCGGTACGACTTTAACTTTATCGTTATTTGTATGTTTTTTTTTAATAGAACACATACTCGTTTAAAAGATGATAGATTTATAACGATGTTAGAAAGTACGTTATATTTTCAATACGTACTTTAAATTAAATTAAAATAAATCTGTTGTTGTATGTATGCACCACCCAAATGTTTTATTGATAATAATATTCGTGATATCGGAAATTTTTACAATTTATCATTGAATCGTAGAATATGTCCAACTCACAAGCTTGCACTAGTGCGGGTGTGCAACCCTGTATACCCTAGACATTTATGGAATACGAATAAAGTAAGTGAAGGGTGTCTTACTTTTACATTACAATAAGTAATTATTTGATCTACCCATGTATGTAAATTAAAATTTAATCTCTTCAAGTTACTGACTAATTACAACGAAATTTTGACATAATGCTCCATTTAAATATTCGCATGTACATTTGTATACATTAGTGGTTCTTATGTGTGATAAATAAAAAAATCTTTATTTTGAAAAAAAAAAAAATTACCGCAATGGCAGCGAAATCTGATCAACCTAACAGCAGCACCAAAAACTTGAAAAAAGTTTTTGCAAATAACGTATTTCGTTATAGCAGCATAATAATACTTAATATAATAATAATAATAGATTTGAATAATTTATTAAGCACCAATTTCTACCTCAAGGGCGCTTCACTACGATTGAATTAGGAAAAGCATCCTGAAATTGAATATACTACAAACGTGTCCCATCTATTTTCTTTCTTTTCCATTTAACCAGTTTGTACTTTTAAAATTCAACATTTATATCGTGGTGTGTCCCTAGTTTCATAGTATTAATCTTTGATTTGAGCTTTGATCTTTCAGTTTTTCCCCTTTTCTTCCCTCCCGTCCCTTTTCCAGGTGATTAAAAAAATAAAATGTGAAATTCTGTAACTGAAATAAAACAAACATTTATTTTGTGTAACTCATTTTTCTGAATAACTTTATTGACGTGTAAAATTAAAAGTAACTATAGTGTAAAATTCCCAAATAAGAATAAAATTTCTTGAATATTTTTTTACAGATACTTTGTGGCACATTTCATAAACTTCATAAAATAAAAAAACTTTGTTTTTAACCACTTTTTTATTAGTACACTTCTTCTCCAACCGGTTTTGACAAGAACCTTGTCATCATCAGGGTTTATGTACTAATTATTCAATTCATAGTTAGGTGAGTCCACTCACCTAACAATGAGTATTTAAATGTTTTAGAATTAGTATGTACATAAACCCTGATGATAACAAAGTTTTTGTCGAAACCGGTTGGAGAAGAAATGTACTTATAAAAAAGTGGTTTTAAATAAAGCTGTTTTTTTATAAATTTTAAAAATAAAATTTCCATTAAATTATTGTTTTCCCACCGGACGGCACTGGATATTCTAATTTGGAATCTGTTGTGTTTAGACCACAATCGTCTGTTCAGTATTCTTTCGAAGCATTGTGTATGTTAGCGTGGTGGTGTGCGCCCAATATTCAGCGATTCCCAAAACTACAAGCAATTGCGAGATAAATGTTATGTTAATGCTCCAACACTCGTTATTATATAACGGCGTGGTAAATCCTGGGAGTGGGAAGTGTTAACTATTACGGCAAAGTTACGCATTACAATGTTGTTAAATTTAAATGAAGATTAAAAAGATTGACAAACGGTTCGCTTTGAGATTCAAAATGATATCAATATTTAAAAAAAAAATATTGACCATTTCATCTTCCCTATCTGCATCCAAATGATTCATAAGACATGGCGTCAGATAGATCCCATATTACTTGATCAAAAATTATACGAAGTATAATTTTTGATCAAGTAAAATAAGAGTATAATAAGTCTGCACTCCAGAATTGTAATACATTTAAAGAGCTGACTTGAGTGAAGGCGCTCATAGTTTTAAAGAAATAAATTAAAAGAAAAAGAGCATATCAGAAACGGCATTAGTGTTAAGGTATTATGTGAGTTAAAAAAACTTTATAAGTTTGTTTATCCGTATGTAGTGTATGTATTCCAGTCCTGTCAGTGTTACTACTAGTATTTGGATATACTAATAGCGCATGGGATTAGTCTTTTGTATCGGTGAATTTTGCTATGTTATAGCGTATTGTGTGATTTACATGATTCTGTAGTAATTATCCTGACGAATAGGCGAGTATGGGAGACTGAAAGTTAGTGATAGGCGATATGCTGGCGTAATAATAATAATTTTGGATAATTTCTCCTCAAGGGCCCTTAAAATACTTATGTTTATATTTAGTCTTCTTCTTACTCTTTTTCACACACCATGGAGCATTTACATTGTAGATGCGTCCCACACAATACCGAGTAAAAAGTATTCTTAAATAATAAAATAATAAAATTATAGTGCATTGGATTCCTTATAAGTAAAATCCTTATAATTTTTTTTCTGAATATCAACGATAAAAAAAACTTTTCTGGTAAATTGTCAATTTTATTTCAATAAAAATACATGAAATCAGAAGTAAGTACATGCTAGGTATGTAGGAAATTCCAAAACTACATTATACATTGTTAAATGAAATGTTGTCCGCCTCCGTAGTGTAATGGTCAGCACGCTCGGCTACCGTTCTGGAGGTCCCGGGTTCGATTCCCAAGGGGGGTAAAATAAAGTGATTTTTTCACTGTAATATTTATTCAATATTACCATGGACTGGTACCTGAAGCGGAGGGCTGATTACCTTTCCTTCATGTGTAAACGATCAAGATAATCTGACACAGTGCCCTATGCACCATTGGGGTGCGGATAAGGGTTTTATTATTTTTATTATTAAATAAATATATTAAATTATTTTACTCTTTTTATGCGAATGTTTTTTAAATATTAAATCTTGTAAAAAATCAAATGATATTCAGTGTACTGATGTAGGAAAACCAAGCAATAGATTCGTACATCTACTATATTGGAGTGTCAAAGTACCGCAAAGTTAAAGCAGATGCCAAATACCGTAAATGTTATGCTTTTCCATATTATTTGTCCCGA
The DNA here is from genome assembly GCF_059751285.1 of Brachycentrus maculatus. NCBI lineage: Eukaryota > Metazoa > Arthropoda > Insecta > Trichoptera > Brachycentridae > Brachycentrus > Brachycentrus maculatus. The sequence goes on from NW_028280776.1 coordinate 530,688, forward strand.
CCTTTCTCTCATTTCGCACGATTGTTTGAAATACGCCCGGCAAGATTAACAGTGACGCTAATAGCAGCGCAGTTATCTTCCATTGCACAGCCAAAAACCGAAGTGAATCGCATAGCCGTCGCGAACTTGTTGCTGGTATTGTATTTCCGCTGAGCCCTGGACCGATTCCAGTGCATAAGTGAAATACGCGAAAATAAATGACCGCATGCAAACATGGCCGTAAGTGTTTTGTATGGGCTGCTTATTCCATTACGCCGGGCATTATGCCTAACTGCCGGGTTCAATTTTGGCAACTATAATTTTTCTCTATGCAGCCGAGGGCGTGGCGCGGAAGCTTATCACAGCCCGCCTTTTCGGAGTCGTTGCTGGCGGAGCGTATCGGCCTGTTTTGTATGCCGCAAATATCTTATGCAATCGTTCTGCGATTTAATGTCCCCAATCTTTTGTTCGTGCACTTTTAATGAGAATAATATAAATAATGTCAATAACATTAATAATTGAGATATTTAAACGTGTAGGAGATACTGCAAATATTTTTATCGAATAAAATACATAATTTGTACATCCAAATATTTAAATAACATTTTTTCACATTAATTGAATATAATTTTTTTTTCTCTTTAAGCTTATGTGAAGTAAAAATAATTTTAGGATTTTTTCACTCACACATTATTAACAGTCAACATAATAGTTGACATCTATCATACCTAATGGTGCATTTGATGTAGTGCCCTATGCACCATTGGATGCGAGTAAGGGTTTGAAGTAAGTCATCTTCCTGTTCCAAAATGCTTGTGAATCGAACGAGTGAAGAAAGGGAAGTCAATAATAAATTATAATGATTATAAATAATGAATTTATGTACCGCCATTTTCGTAAAATACTACCTCAAGGGCGCGTAAATTATGTAGCAAATGTGGTTGTTAATAGAAGAAGAAGAAGACCGAAGAAAACTTGGCCTGATCGAGTATTTTTAATACTTGGGCATAATCATGGAAAATACATAATAAGCGCGTATGTATGAGGAGAAACATGAATGTGGAAGAGGCAAAGATTGCTTTAAATAACGGAGAAGTATGGTGTTCTATTCTCTCTGCCTACCTCCATGGAGAAACGGCGTGATGGTTAGTTAGTTAGTTAGTTTTCGAAAATATCACCTTTTTGGTTTATCTTCGTTTACCAATTATCCAAAATTTGTAAGTGAGTATCTCAAAAAGTTTTTTTTATTATTAATTTTTGTGCATATTCCCATATCATATTATGTGTCACCATATGAAATATCATTTTGTTTATTTTACCTCTTTAACACTAAAAAATGTATTTAAAAATATGTAGAAACTCACCCCAGGTAAAGTCCTTTTTTCATGGAGAGCCGTTTGAGCGCTTAGCGCACTCTCTGGACTGAAGTACGTTAGGAAAGCGCAGCCTGGAAACAGAAACACACCCTTAGCATATGATATGAAAATTACAAACCATTATAACAGTTTATTTTAGGAACGAACCGACTCTGACATTGCATAAACACTTATCATAATTGCGAAGAACGATGAATTGCGTCTTTTTTTTACTTCAATGGAAAATTTTCAAACCAGTTACTATAGGTATCATATGAGAAGGATTATGCAATGACATTAGGAAATTACGCAAAGTAGATGTACATGGTCTATAAAAATAATTCAATTAAATCATACAATGTCGTTTAGTCATACATCGTTAATTTTTTTAAAGTTTAAGGATAGTTGGTGACAAACGAATAGTATGAAAATTTTGACATCTCAAAATATATTAAGAAGAATATGGAAATCTTTTTATTGGAAAAGAAAAAAAACAATGTGTAATTTAAAAAGTTAAACTGTTTTTAAAAATATTAAAGAAACCCCGATTTGCGAACAAGGATTTGGGTACGCTCAAAAATGCTGTGCAAATCATGAATAATTTCATCTATTTTCTGGCCGATTGTAACTCAACCCTCAGCGTATGTCGTCTTTACATATAAGATCAAATAAATGTGGTTTCAATATATACGGCAGTCACCACTAATAATTGAAATTATCATGCATTTATTAGACTCGAACAAAATTCTAGCCTTATCATTCATTCCAGTCTCGTAATAATGTCATTGAATTTCATAGCATTCATATAGGTACATATAAAGTAAGTAAAACAAGAACACTGCGAATAGTAGAGGTGGAAACGTCGCGGAGCACTTGAGAAGAATGTATTGTTACGTGATTTATTCTCAACTCTTTTTATGTAAGCAATAAGAGGAATACATACGTGGCTGTCAAACAAACAGCTTTCGTATGCATAAAATATACAAGACCCGCAAATATAAAATTCAGATCAAAACTCGGCATTTCCAGCGGAAACCCTACGGTGTAAATCTGAGAGTGAAAAACGTAAATGGGGAGACAATGATAAAGCATCCCTGCTACGCAGGAAGTTCACACATCCGTAAAAAGGGCCGTAAATTCAAGGCACACCGCAGGTAAGAGAGTTTTGTTTTATACTATGGGAGGTACGCCGGCTTACTCCGCAATTCGGCCGCGATACCGACCGAATCCGCGCTGCCGAATTTTATAATCCGCTCCTTCTCCAAAACCACATGTGCACATATTGTTTCATTGTGACAAGATTATTTCAGTTAGTCGAGCGAAACACAATTTCATCATTAACATGTCTATATAATAATCAAATTATATCATTAAAAAATATATTCAGAGAACACGAATAAAAAAGGCAATATAAAAAATAAATAATAACATTGGTGGGTATATTATATCAGAAGATGCATGAATGTAGAAGAGGAGATGATTGTTTTTCAAAGCCAGATTGGTGTGTCATTCTATTCTCTCAGCCTACCATTTGAAAATGTCGCGAAATACATCAAAACACGTGTTTAAATATATTTTGTGTTTTTATCAAGTAAAATTTTAATTAAAAATGTAAAGATATAACCACAAATCAACTCTCGAAATTATAATTGAAGGTATAGAATAAAATATAAAGTAGAACCGTTAAAATTAGTTAATCTATTTAAAGCGTTTACGTAAAATCGACTAGAGAAAAAATAATAAAAAGGTATATTTTGGAGAGATAAAATACTTAGTTTCTTGTTCCACTTACATTTTTATTAAAAACCAACTAGTTTCGGTTTTTAATAAGAACGTGAGTGGATCAAAAAAAAAGTGGTTTATTTCTCCAAAATATATTACAATGATCCAAAAAGTTAATGCTTTTAATATTTAAAATATATTAAAAAGGTAATTATTTTTTTATTGATCGTAGCAGTTGAATGTTAATTAAAAAGTAATGTTCAGAATCTCGTTAAACAAGAATCCATTACCAAAATGCATTAATATACTTAAATCCATTTTTCGTAGAGTCGTAAACTTCGCCCGAATTTATCACCCAATTTGGCATATTTCTTTCAGAAAAATTTATCCATACTCTTAGAATGGCCATCGGTACGCACTGAATGTTTATGGCCCATTCCGTTTCGACGTTATAATGTGATTATCATCCCCGCAATACTCCCTCATAAATATTCCAGACCTAATTTAAATACGTAGCCCTATTTAATGATGCAGGTTTATAACTTTTCAAACTCGAGTTTCCGATATTATGGGAGACATTTTATATCGCACGTTAGGTGAAATATGGTAAAATGGATAACCCTCCACGACTGGAAAAAAGGGATTTTGCTCATGTTACCTCGGACAGAATAATACATTAACAAAATTATAAGGGATACTCTATTGGATTTTTTTATATTGTTCATTGAGTTGAATACCTTAATATTTAAATTATTTTATTACTTAAAAATTAATATGCCCCGTATTTGTGTTCGTATTTGTATTTATTTCCTAGGTTAATTTTATCCGATTTAATTCAAAACGTATTAGTATTTTTGTATATGGAAAACGATTTATTTTTAGCTAGATGGCATATTTTTCACCTTTATATTTATAAAAAGACACATTATATAAAACATTTTATTAGTTTTGAACTGATATTTCTTGGTGGAACTGCATTATATTTTATTGTAATAAAACAATTACATAATACTTTTTCTACATTTTTTTATTTCAAAGATTATAATAAACCCTTCTTAAAAAACTGCTTAAAGTAATCAAATTGAAATTCATTTTTTTAGAATTATCATTAAAAAATCATTGTTTCCAACCCCTAACTCGTTGTGTATATAAAATGTGGTTCTTAGATATAAAACCCAGTGTAAAGCAATGCTAAAATTTGTTTTTAGATAAATATTATTTAAATCTTATTAAAACACACGTAAACGATTGGAGGCTAGATAGAAAAATAATATTAATGAAATAGTATCAGTCTAATAATATTCATAAATACTCAATTTTGCTTTATTTACTTGAAAATGTGCGTGGTTATTTCTTAAAACTGTATGTTTATAAAAGAAAATGTGAACTCCATTAACTAAATTTCTCAAAAAGGTTCATAAAAATATTGTTTATACGAGATAAAATAAAAATGGAATAAAAAATATTTACTTTGTAAAATATGCTTAAGTTTAATGATATAAACAAAAAAGTTTTCATTTCATCAACATAAATTTATGTTACATAAATATGTTAACACATGGACTATGTTAATGTGATACAGTAAATTAATTTGCGGTAATTCACAAATCTGCTCTTTATAAGCGCACTGATATTCATGTGAATATCTGCAGTTTTCACAATTCATCGACATAATATCACTTTGTTTATGTAATTATTGAAATAATTTAAACTGACTGTTGGATTCAAAACCTTTTGTCCGCATTCTGTGAGTTTTTAAACGGTAAATGAAATTGTATCACAAACTTTAGTAATACAAAACAAAAACAATGTAATAATGGAAATTATATTTAAATCGTTTTGAAGAATAAAATTATTCGTATTGAATCATGACAAAGCAAATTTTAATTTTAAGCATGTTTTATTTAATTTTTATTTACAAATATTTAATTTTATCATCTTAAATATTTTATGAAAAGGGTAATATGAAGAAATGCATTTCTTTGAAATGGTTATTCGATATTAACAGATTAATCTGAAATTGAAATGGAGATGAAAAGCCATGAATATATCAGGTCACGAAATAAATAAAATTCCTGCTAAACGTATTTCTACAAAAGTGTATTTTTCAAACTACAAAAGCCTAATGTGCAATATTTTCTCATACACTTATATATATATAATTGCAGTACCAAGGAGTGAGTCGGATCGTATTGTGCATATGCAGACCCGCTGACATGCAAAACATCTTTATCCGGAAGTTTTGAGTGTTTCGGTGTACCCTGATGTAGATAAGGGTTTTATGTTAACCTCATCTTAGGAACTCGGGACATATAATATACCAGAATATCTCTTTTCCGGGAACAGTCGCTCTAGAGAACACAGATCTCAGTCTCAGACTAGGCTTATTGTTAAACCCAGGGAACGTTTGAGCAAAACTCAAGATGTTTGTAAGAAATTTTATTTTAATAATACCATAATCGTTAAAAATAAATCGTTGTTATCTGCCTAACGGCTGGTTTTGAATGCAAATTAAAAAATAATTTTTCTATTTTCTTTTCCTTACTAATTTCGTATTTTTCTAACAATTTTCTTATTCTACGATTTCACCGTGTACCATGGCGATTTTTATATGGCGATTCGTAAAATAATTTATTTTTAGAATTTTTGAGGTTCATACTTAAATATTAACGTTACAAAAATAATTATTAAAATTTTAACCATTTATTTATATCAACCATTAAAAACACCTATCTTATAAAAAATATAATTCAGTTCATAAATCAAAAAACTTTTCTGTATTTATTAGCTATTCTTATTTTTTTTTGAAGTAGCATATGAGGTATGAAAAACAATATTTTGAAAATTACTATAGTGAAAACAAGAAGGTTGATAACCATCTTTATTTAAAAAAAATATTCATAACGATTTCGACAAATACCTTGTCTTTTTCAACTTTATGAAAAAATACTAAAGATTATTATGATATTCAACCATCAAGATGTTTCATATTCCTACTTACAAAGTTGTATGAAATATTTTGTAAAACCCATCAATCTCTTATATCAGGAGCTAATTTTGTTTTAATTAACATTTAGAAATTGGACATATTAGATGTTGAGTCTATACTAGCAAGATTATTTTGTTTACATTGTAGGATTTACCCAATATAAAAAAAAAATATAGACTTGTGACGTTTAAAGACAAAAGGTCCAGTATCTTTGTATCTAGATGAACAATACAACCTTATTTACAGCATTATTTAATGGTACAGTTTGTTTTAATAGATGCTTTCTATCAGATCTCTTCAGGCCCTCTGCAGACGTTAAACACACGACCACGTCGTAAAACTAACAAGCCACAATGTCGAAGGCACTCGAGCATCATTGGTCCTTTCAACAATACCGCTGCTGAGAAGGTACCCCGAGATATAGCCAAGACTTTGTAGTGCCCAGGGGAGGCCAAACGTGACGCCGATCGTGATTAGAAACAGGAATGCAAGTTTGAGAAACGCTTTAGTGCCCTCAGAAGGAAAAGATACAAGAGGGATGTAAAAACAACGAAAACATCCCCATCAACTAGTATAATTGTATGGCAATAAAACGCAGCTTGTTCTTGGCTACGTTCTATCTTTCTAGCCAAAACATATACACATACGAAAAAAAAAGTTAATACACGTATTTATTTATTTTGTATGTGAATGAAACATTTATTTTTAATAGTAATATTTTGAAAGACTTTCGGTTAAAATAATTTCATGCGATTTGAATATTTTTTAATGTTTAAATTAATGTTTTTAATATTTAACACCATCTCGGTTCAAAACACCACATTTCTACAAGAATACTGTTTTCGTCTTTTATAAATTATAATTTAATTTATCCAAATGAAGGAAAACGTAAAATCAACATTTCTTTGTAGTTTTAAAAAAAACAGCAAAAGTAATAATTAATTCATTTTTTAAAGTAAAACGAAATGAAATAACAAAAAAATGGCTCAAACCCCCTATATTACTTATTAGGAGTATTGCGGGCCAAATGCAATCAGCAAGGAAACATCCATAATATTTATATCAAGCATGTCTCATGGCAAAGAACTCAATGATTTCCTGAAGTACCCAGAAAATTATATACAATACCCATTAACTGCTGTACAAAGTTGTTCTTTAAGAGTACGTGTCGATCCTTTATTGTTTAGATATTAAAGTGTAGTCCGCACTAAACGTGCGCCTGGGACTGTTAAACTGTCACGCGATTTCTCGGTTAACAGTTTTCAATCTAAAGTAGTAGCAAGTTGAAAGGGTTCGAAGATGTAAACTGCTTGCAACTTGCAGAGAGAAGTTGCAGATTTTAAATTGAAATCCGTAAACCTTAACACAAACATATAAAACACCTTCACTATCCATAAATTTTTACGATAAATAAAAGCTTTGGATGTTTGATGATTGTAACAAAATAAACAATACGTGTACTTTTATGTACATTGTGTGTATATTTCTATGTAACCAAGTTTTAATTACGAGTAGTATTTTGTTAATGCGTTTATTACAATTAAACACTTGTGCTTTACATTTTTTTACTATTGCAAACGCGTCTAGTTTGGAGAACACCTATAGTTTTTGAAACTAGTCGTGTTTATTAGATTAGGGTTTTGCACTGACATTTCATGATGGAACAGCATTTTGATAATGATCAAATAATCAAAATAAAAAATAATAGTAAAATTGGTCAAATAAAATATATGCGGAAAAAACTATAAAGTTGTTATTTTATTACATAATCGTGTAACAATAATAAATTTAGAAAAGTGGTCGTATGCATGTGGTAAATATTTAATTTTTATAAATAAATCATCATGTTATTCTACAACGTGAATACCAAATCAATAAAAACGTTTATTCCACGTAAAAGTGAACCTCATCATCATTCTATTCGTAAAATATCATTCGACAAACGCAGTGGCATAGGTGGATAGACAATCGACTGAGAAACTGGCATCACGGGTTCGATACCAGCCATTCGAATAATGAATTCACGACATTTTATTTTTTATTTCTATGAGTATTTTTGATGTGTTTTACATATGTATATTCCTATCCTAACTAAGCTACCAATAAAAATGCCTCTAAATAAGGAGACTGAGGGTTATTTCTTTTTGAGAAAAGTTTTGATAATGCGATTTGGATGTGTGAACGAAAAGGAACAGGAAAATGATAAAGAAGTCACATTTGAAAATATTATTGAAAAACCATTTTTATCGCGTGCTATTTCATTGTATGTGTTTTCACATCGGAATCCAATAACGGAGATGTTTTCTTTTAGCTAGCCCACAGAGGCAGGGAAGGCGTGCATATCTGAAGTTGGCACATAAATATGGAGGGTGCGCTATCCACTATTTTACAGCATCCCCCGCCCAGCTCACGGGGTGTCTGCCTATTTTCACCGTGTACTTACCTTCCCTCGTACCTTCGCTCCTGGTTTCCACTTTCCCGTCCTTTTTTCGGCCGGGTCGGCCATTTAAGCCCGTTTTCCACCTTTTATCTGAGATACACGAGCCACGTTAACGGATTAATTACTTTTATTGTGCATAAATTCGAACGAAAAAAAGCATGTTACCAAGAAAATAAATTATTATATTTTGTTTTACGAATTATTCTATTTTTTGTTTTACAAATAAGAGAATACTTTCAAAAATAATAAAAAGACAACAACAATATTTATGAGATAAGAAATATTTCAATTGAGTGAATAAACAATTATTTTAATTTTAATGGTTTTCTCAAAACTTATTGTTAAAATCCGAAATTTCCTATAAAAATATTTAAATATATATTTTAAAAAAAACCTACTCATTTTGTCGTTGCCCACAAGACTAGTATACAAGTTATCTGTGGCGAATATGTTTATGTAGTTTGTGTCCTAAGTACATAAATAATAATTTTATTTTAATGATATAAAATTAATGTGACGTGTAAATATTGAGTGAACAATAACTGTATTATACTAAAGGTTAGTAAGCATTTTTACCTTTGCTAAATAATATAAGATCACAAAATTCGATAATTAGTATTTAATAATGCTGTTATATAAAATTTATTTCTTTGAGAATATCACGAATCACTAAAATTAAAAAAAAATCTTTGTGGTCTTTTGTTCAAATCCCTTAATCTCTAGCATTAAGAGAGGGATTATTTGGAATTTTCAACCCAACTTTTTTTTAATACGCACGTGTATTCAAATTATTTACTTGTGTTAGGTAAAAGTAAATAAAAAAATACATCTAGTAAATAAAAAAATACAAAATAATATATGTTTTCTCAATTTAATTTTGTTGACCATAAAAGTTATGTTTTTAATTAAATATTTATAACTAATATTTAACTACTATTCAAAATCCAGAGGAAATAACTTTTTTTTTTCGTGTATAAATCAATTAACTATGCCAGGATATCTAAATTCCCAGAAAATCCTTTCCTTACGGGTTTGTGTGCCTTCAATTTAAATGGGATTCGATAAAGCGAGGATGTTTGTATTCACGCGTAGGTATATAAATATGTATTGATACTCCGTGTGATATAGTTTTAGATACATATATATAGAGAAAGCTCTCCTATAACCGGAAGACCTTTACTATCGGACAGCTCTTAGCACCGGACATTTTAAGTTTCTTAAAATTCTAAATAATAATGCTTATAACTTTTATAAAACGCGGTTTTGATTTTATAAAATCGTTTGAAACATATAAGCGAAATTATTAAAAATAATAAAAAAACATCTTACGTATTTCTGAAGATTAAAAAAAACATTATAGGTTGTCTTATGTATTTAAAATTTGATATGGGAATAATTTTCAAGAATGTGAATTGTAGTGATAATTTTAAAGTTGAAAAGTAAATTATTTACATTAATATACTCATCAAATGTATACGTTTATACAATATTTATATAAAACATACACATTTAATTTAATAGATAAATCTTAGTGTGGGATAACCGAAACTAACGTGTTTTGTATCAGTAACTTCATCTGAAACGTTGAGTTATCAGCAAATCTTATTAATAAGAGAATTTTGTTTAAATAAAAAAAAATCCCCGAATGTTACTTCTGATTTCATGTTTAATCTATGTATTTCATTAAAATTAAACACTTGAATATACCACTTTAATGAGTTTTATTTTTATTTACGAATAGTTTCGAAAACGACAGATGTTTTCATCTTCTCTTCTGGTACAAATTAAAACTTAATTTGTACCAGAAGATGAAAACATCTGTCGTTTTCGAAACTAGTCGTAAATAAAAATAAAAGTCATTGTGGTATATTCAAGTGTTTAATTTTAATAAAATAATCATGTCATTCCACAAAGATAATGCCGAATCAATAAATAATATTTTATCTATGTACATGTCTAGTAAAACATTAAAATTTTGGCCACAACAAAAAAATGATGCCTTGTAAAGATTTTTTTCATTTTTTTTTTAAACTTGTGTCCGACACTAGAATTAACTCCGGTACATGCACATATAGGGGTGGGTTCACATGTGATGCTGCCTACAACTAAAAGGTCGCCCGCCTACTATTTACCGGCGAGAATGTATGCCGATCTCGGGGAGTGTAGGAGCCGGAATATTGGCGCAGTGGAATTCGATTTAGTGTGGAAAAGAGGAAGTTTTTGGTTTGTGAGACTTCACCTACGTAGCTACACACGAAGATTATCTCCCGGGGAGGCTGAGACTTTACCTCCATAAATTAAGGCAAGTGGGAGTGTTGTGAAATTTTGGAAATATTTATCATACTTACAAAGTTTATAGTTAAATTAGTTAATGGATTCTTGCTCAAAACACTGCTTAGATTAGGTGATCAAAATTTGAATTTATTAACTTGCACACACTTAATGTAATACGGACAAATAATTAAGAGTTATAAATACGCAGTTGATGATTTAAATAAGCATTTATATGCTACTACTGACCCTTATCCGCACCCAATGCCGCATAGGGCACAGCATCAAATTGATGCAACGTTTAGTTGATCGTTCCTTATATAAGGTGATTAATCCTACAGTTAAGATATCAACACAGGGTAGTATTAAATAAATTTTAGGGAAAAAAAAAAACATTTTTATTTTTTTTGACAACCGTGAGAATCGAACCTGGAACCTCCAGCATGGTAGCTTAAAAACGTAGAATACTACACTATGAAAGCAGAAAATAATGTTTCCTTATTTTTATAACTTAAATTTCTCACCAATTAATAAAATAAAAACAAAAAATTGTGAATAATTTTACAATGATTAAAGAAAATGAAATAAAAAACATTATAGGTTGTCTTATGTATTTAAAATTTGATATGGGAATAATTTTCAAGAATGTGAATTGTAGTGATAATTTTAAAGTTGAAAAGTGAATTATTTACATTAATATACTCATGAAATATATACGTTTATACAATATTTATATAAAGCATAATAAATAATAATAAAACCCTTATCCGCACCCCAATGGTGCATAGGGCATTGCGTCATATAAACGCAGTGTTATCTTGATCGTTTACACATGAAGGAAAGGTGATCAGCCCTCTGCTTCAGGTTCCAGTCCAGGGTAGTATTGAATAAATATGACAGTGAAAAAATCACAAATATTTATTTTACCCCCCTTGGGAATCGAACCCGGGACCTCCAGAACGGTAGCCGAGCGTGCTGACCATTACACTACGGAGGCGGACATATAAAACATACACATTTAATTTAAAAGATAAATCTTAGTGTGGGATAACCGAAACTAACGTATTTTGTATCAGTTACTTCATCTGAAACGTTGAGTTATCAGCAAATCTTATTAATAAGAGAATTTTGTTTAAATAAAAAAAATCCCCTTTAATTTTAAAAATTTTCTTTAATCATTGTAACATGTCCTACCACAAAGTTAATGCCAAAACAATAAATAAAATATGAATAATTTTATTTCTTTACGTTTATTATTATTACAAGTAAGCGCTTATTGCATACATATTATATTGAAATATACGACCAAATATAGTTTTGAATTTTTTTATCGTATTCATTGATAAGATGATATACATTGATCAGAAAAGATGGAAAGACAGCTGGGAGTCGACATCCCAAACACAAACAGAGGCACAAACAGATCCCTAGGATCTACAAAAAGAAGAAGAAGAAGAAGAAGTATACATTGATTTTTAATACTATTGTTTAAAAACAGTTATCAAAGTTGAATTGCGTTAATAACGCTACGAGGTTACAGATGCTAAAATATATGTAGTTGTAAAAATAATAATTAACAATTGACAACAAATACAAACGTTAAATGGCTTTGTTTAATATTTCAAATATGATATTTTCTAAAAACTTTCTAAATCCTGTTTGTTAAAATTTATTTCTTACGTTGCCTTTGTTTTTATTAAGTTATTTAAGACTGACCCTCTTAATATGAAGCTTAGTGCTGAAGTACATAATAGAACCCTTTCGCAGAGAGGCTATAAAACGTACATTAAATAATAGTTGAAATCCGGTGAGATTAATTCCACTCGGGTCATGTAAGTCTCACGGCTTGCATAAACATCGATACTGGACTGGCACAAAGGGGTGACTTCGGATACTAATTTCGGCACCTGATTGTACTTTCTAAAGCAAATACCAAGCAGACAAAATATTATATAGTATACGGGTTTCGAGCAAGCATGTTCCATAAACTAGTTTTCACCCGGAAAATATTAAGTGATAAGAATATTTTTGAAAATATAAGCCTGAAAATAAAAATCAATCGACTAATATTAAACACTCTTTAAAACATGAAGAAAAATATCTTTTTATTTTCATTAATTTATTCGGCAGTCTCTTTGTGGTAAAATCTATCCATTTTTAATAAACGTTTTACTAAGTAAATATAGTGGTATTTCTATTTAATTTTTTTCATTTATTTGAACTTCATGTACCTACAGAAAAAAAAGTAATTTTTTATGACTAACAAAAGATTGGTTAAAGTCTGTTTTTTTATCATTAGAATAAATTAATTAGCTTATATACGGATCTACACTAAGTACTATATTGTCAATTTTTTAAATTAGTTCAATTCACTTTGATTCAAACCCTTATCCGCACCCGATGGTGCATAAGACACTGCACCATATAAACGCGGTCTTATCTTGATTGTTAACACATGAAGGAAATGTGATCAGCCCTCTTGTAGGTACCAGTTCAGCATAATATTGAATAAATATTAGAATGAAAAATCACACATATTAATTTGACCCCCCCCCTGGAAAACAAACCCGAGACTTCTAGTACGTTAGCTGAGCATGCTGATAATTATACTATGGAGATGGAAAATTAGTTCAATTACTTGGATTTATTTTAAAAATGTATAAATCAATTTTATTTTATTATCTCGAAAATATTAAATTATGTAAAACCAAATGATTTTATTTAAAATAATTCATAGTTTGTGCATTCCTTTTTTTTCATTATAAGAGTAAATTTAAGTCCACAAAAAACTTTTCAAACTAGACACCTTAAAAGTAAAAAAAAAATTCAGTCGGAAATCCTAAATCTGTATGCCGGTAACTTTCATTCGGTAGAAAATAGAGCTAAGCGTTTTTTTATTGACTATTTTAATGCAATTTTCGAGTATTTTTTTAGAGATCACGAGCTTAAAAGCTTTCGCGTTTGAAAAAACTCTCATGGCTTTTAATAAGGCTTCAAAAGGGAGTTTCCAGGCAGTGAGTGAGCGCTCGAGACCCGCCTTTGTTTGGCCCTAATCACCCACACAGGTGGGTGAAGCTGGAACCTGAAAACCTGACAATAGCCTTTTTCCCAGGGCCGATAATTTAACTTCGCCCCACTATTATTTGCCATTACCCCGGCGATTAAAAAACGAAACGATTTCAGTAAACAACGGTAAGGATAAAAGGATTGCAATGATATCCTGAAAAATTGTCATTACGGTTAATTTAATATTATTTCTGGATGAGGTCATTTCAGCAACGACCCATCCTTGGGTTTAGTGGTAAGCGCTCGTTAAATAGGCTTTCCCCACCAGCTTTTAAGCTTACTATGTTAACGATTTCCAAGTAACGTAAATAATAATCTTCACGTTTTTGCTATTTTTAAATATTTGTTTACGTTTCTTGATTTAAAAAAAATGGATTCGGTTTAATAACATTAAAAATTTCATTATAAAAGCTAAAATGCTATTATTACAAGGCTACTATTTTAAGGATTAAAAAAATCCTTTAAAAAAATTAATTATTATATGATATTGATAAACAAGATTAAATAAGCAGTTGTGATTAAAAAAAAAGATTACTTCATGTTCCAATTGAATTATTTGTGTTTTTAGATAAATTTAAAATAAATATCTTATGAATTTTACTTTAAACTTAAGCCTATTTCAAAATTATATTTCTATAAATGTGTGTTTATGTAGTGAGGAAACAAAAAGTTTTATTAAAGAAATGACAGACATTAGCAGTTAGTTTTCAAAATACATATTTCAAGCGCATTTCGTAAAAAGTTCATCACTAAAAATAAGGTGACTAGTGAAAAGGAATAAACTAATTTATAACAAAGGATTTCTGTATGCATCCAATTCTTCAACTCCAAAACTGTGATCTGTTATATATGTGTATATACATATAAAAATTATTGGCTTTCAAAGATTATTTTTTCCATTTATAACTGATTTATTTATTTAATGTGTAAGTTTTCTAAAAAGCCATTTTAAAGCTCTCCCGATTGTTACAAAGATCAAAACATTTCTACGTAATTGTTGAGGGTAGTTAGAGACTCCATCCCCAGTAAGCGTGTTTAGGAATAACAAATAGGGTGACTTTATTTGCACGTGAAAGCAAGTAAAGGACAGACAATCAAGGAACCGTTTATTTAAATTTTAATTGACTTAAATTAAAATGACAGTCAGTAATTCAAACCAATCGTTTTACTGAATGAAATTGTAAACATTGTACATTACTCGTTGAGATTTCTATGAAAATTATACACATATACACACACACACATATATTTATGTATATATATATATATATATATATATATATATATATATATATATATATATATATTGTATATATATATATATTTATATATATATATATATATATATATATATATATATATATATATATATATATATATATATATAAATATATATATATATATATATATATATATATATATATATATATATATACATATATATATATATATACATATATATATATATATATATATATGTATATATATATATTGTATATATATATATTATATATATATATATATATATATATATATATATATATATATATATATATATATATATATATATATATATATATATATATATATATATATATTGTATATATATATATTTATATATATATATATATATATATATAATATATATATATATATATATATAATATATGCACATATATTATGTCGTTATGCGGAAAACATAATATTATCGCGTTTATTTTATCAGAAACTTCATACACACACACTCGTATATTAAAGTAATTATCAAAATAATTGTGTAGCTTTTTTTCTTTCAAAACAAAAGAACATTAAAAATTCTTGTAAGTTTTAAGGAAAACATTAAATGAAACTCATTTTGTTTATACAATGTTTCCTAAATACAGGTGATTATTATCACTGCAAACCATCATAATTTCTGTTTTAATAGCCTGATATAAAAATAAAATATTGTATCGCTTCCATGTCCTTTGAGAACATTAGAATTTTTCCGTTATCAATGATGGCGATGGGCACTAAAAATATTTTAGCGCCAGTGCTTTGGTATGAGAAGTTATGTGACAGCCAAGTCCGGCGGACACAGAATACGCTCCCCTCACGCAAACCCCAACTGCTCCTAAAATACGATTTTTAAAATTAAATCTGGTGAATAAACAAACAAAAAAAACATTCAATAAGATTTACGGGGCACGAGCATTTTAGCTTTTGCTGGCCTATGTGTCGCACGAAATTTAAATTTCATAGAAAATATCAAATAACAGGAGTGACCCTGAGAAAATAAACATTTTCAAAAAAGTGTTACTTTGTAAACATCGCTTTTTCTTAAAATCTAGTGTAACACGTGTTTCGATGTATTCTGCATCATTTTCAAACAACGTGGATAGATTTTACACAATAGAGAGATTTAACCACAAAGTGACTGCCGAATCAATAAATGGAGAAATAAACAGTTCACGTATTCGTGGGAAGCCTGGGTGTAACTGACATCAAAAATAATTTACAATAAAGGCATTGAGATGAAATGGGCACACAGGAAGTAGAAAACCTGAACATATTTTAAACCAGGCTATCGCCGTAGATCTTCCTCGAAAGACATCTATGGGATGACCAAAAAATTAATGGATGCTACAGAAAGATAACATGATTCGAAGGCATGGCCTAGGTGACGTTGTATATGATAGAAGGACTTATTACCTGAGGATGAGGAGAGCTGACCACAACAGTCTACAAAGACGATAAGTTGGGATGGAACTAGGAATGAGAGAAATTATCAAATAACGTTTTGCAAGATGGCATGAATTGAAAACTGTATGTTTTTTTTAAGTATCCTTTTTTTCCTTGTTTCTATTTCATAATTATGAAATACATTTTTCCTTATATTTTCAGTAATATATAACAGTATTTTTTACATGTACACTTGTAAGTGTATTTGTGGCAAAGAACCGGTTATTTTTTTGTATGCAAGTCAAGTACTAAAAGGCAATTACTCTTTGCCTCTATTACTTAATCCTCTTCCAAAAGTTTTCCTTATCGAACGAGAAAAAATATTTACTCACCATAATTAAAAACCAATTATTTGCTTTAAAAAGCTTTTATTTACTTTCATGGTATAATAATATTTGATGAAGGAATAAAATGAGAAAATTGATTAAATATATATTATTTTCCATTTATCACGTGATTGAAGTAACAATAAAGATAAGTAATAAATATTGACATCTTAACATAGATGAATAATAATATGGAAGTCTACGTATTTACAAGGCTTACGACCTATAGGCTGGAGAAGTGATCACTTTACACACGTGCAGATGTCACCATTCTACCCACGATAACAATAATCACCTGCTCAAATTTTTGGAATTCCTAGACATATATGATCAATGCATGACTCAGTTTATTAAAAAAAAAACTCATAAGATAGTTTAAGTGATGAAAGAAAATCAATGTAAATTCTAAGTCTTCTTTGTTTTTCATTACCTTTGTTGAAATTTTAATGTAAATTTTGGAAAAAGTGGAAAAACCTAGATTTGTAAGCAAAGTTGTAGGCATACTAAAAATATTGTGGATAAATAATTTAATCATACATATTTGCATATTTTTGATCTCAAATATTTTTTACAAAATGTTTTCAAAATAAAGCATTCATTGCTCATTCTACAAGAAAATGCTTTTTCTTGCTATGATTGAGATCTATGTTCTGGTTAAATTTAAAGCACTGCCCGAAAATGGCTAGCAAATGAAATATTGATTTCCTGAGAACCGCCGTACAAATTCGTGCAGCCACTAATGAATGCACAAACAAAAGCTAAACGTCTGGAGGGATACGTTTTCTTTTTGCAGGCCATTTCGCTATGTGTGGCCAACCCCTAAATTTTAAATCAGCTTATCTGTAAAAATAAAACAATTTATGCAGCCACCAGAGCTTTTTCACCCCGAAACGGAAATTAAGGTAGAAGACCGTAGGGTTGACTTTATGTTTTTTTGGACTGAAACTAAAATCGCATGACAATAGTACTTAAAGATCAGTGACATATGATTTTAACTTCTTTGAAAATGTCGTAAAGTCATTACATTACTGTTTTTTCAAGAAACAAAATAATAAAAATTCTCATACCTTAACTGAAATACAAGATTTTATCTTCCCGTCTGAAACCCTGATAACATTTTTTTTTAAACATTTTACATTTTGACATGAAATTTAAATTTGAATTCCACTACTTAATAGCGAGTATTTACTGTTTCTTAGATAAAACTCGTCAGTAATTAAATAAATAAAATAAAAACTCTGAAGAAATATAATTCCACTTGACGTAAAAAACTGTTTATAAAAAAAAACTTCGGTATCCTACCGTCATTTATTTAAAATCATATTTTCCCCTAGTAAATTAACGTTGCTATGAACCTATGTATCAAAAACTAACAACAAAAGTATATTTTATTTGGATGAGGATAGAATCAATTCTTAAATATAAATATAAGTCAGTTAAATAAATAATGATTTCATACATAAAAAATATATTTCTACTATTTCCACTTTTTTTTTTTTTACAAAAGTGTTAATAATATTAGTAAATAACCACTCACCAAGATATTTATGTCAACTGGTTTGTACTATTTTATTTATATTCGCAAATCAAAGGTATACATATATGTAAGTGCATATTTGTCAGTTAGTAAAAAAATAAGATTATTTGTGGTAAAGTACTCGGTAATTTTTTGAAAATATGAAACCAAATAATATGATATCTTACAACGATGTGAGTATGGCTCAAGTTTCTATGAGTTATCGGATATACAGATTTTTTGCGGTAATATGTTTTAAATTTTTATTAAACAAAAATAAAAGTACTAAAAACAAAAATAAAAATGCAGTCACAAAAAAATTATTTCAAGGCTGGTCTTCATACACATGAAATAAACAATCTTTGTTAATGGGGATGAAAGCTGTAAGACAACTTTAATCTGATATTTAAAAATACAAATTTCTATAATTTATATTTAAAGCACTAACTTTGTGATTTTCCATTTTATAATTAAAAAATAACTTATTATTTTTTGACATCTCATCAAAGATGAAGAAGAATATGGAAGTCTGGGCATTTACGGGGCTGACGACACACTCAAAATGTTGTAAATAAATTATCTGGTCAAATTATAAGCTAAAATAATAAAAATGAAAATGGTATTTTCTAGCGTTTCTCAAGTGTGTGATTGAAATCCAGGATATGGACCTCACATACTAATATAAGAGTTTCAGCTTAGTAAAAAGCTTCTTTACATCTCACCAATAGATGTCTCTAGTGAAGTTCTAGTGATTCAAGAACAAGGTTTCTAAATTGGTTCATATATATAGAACTTCCAAGAATTTGAGTAGTGTGGTTGTCAATAATGGGTAGAATTGGTGAATGTTACACGTGTGTAAAGTGATCACTTAAACCAGCCTATGACGGTCGTCAGCCCCGTAAATGCCCAGACTTCCATATTCTTCTTCATCTTTGATGAGATGTCAAAAAATAATATGAAAATAACTCCTGTAATTGGAGATTATCCAGATTTTGTGAACAAGTATTTGGACACACTCAAAATGTTGTAAAAAAATAACTTTGTTTTTAAATCACTACAAATTTGTTATTATAACATAATTATAATGTCTACCGGTTTCGAAGCTAATTGTTTCTTTATCGAGAATTGCTAAAGTCTTGATAAATAAGCGATTAGCTTCGAAACCGGAAGACATTATAAGTATGTTGAAATAAAATATTTATAGTGATTTTAAAACAAATTTTAATTTTAATTATTAAAATTTCTAGTTGTTCGAAATAAATGAGTTCATCTTAAGTATATCTTCTACCCCATAACTAAGGATCTTCAACGCCAACCATTATGTTCCAGTAACACACACATAACCCTTTGGTAGTATTTCACGTTCGGGGTGTGCGTAGGTACTATACAATAAACCAAGGGATAAACATGAAGTTATGGTTCAACAAACAGAACACAGAGCGTTGTGTCCTAACAAACCCTAATAGGCGAGACCAAATGGGGACTCACAGCGAATAGTGACAAATGATCTAAAGGGGTACGCAATATGCAGTGAGCATACGACATACATAGGCACAAAATGCGTCAGCTCAAGCGTATGGTCTTGTTGATAACATCTAAAATAGCAGCTTTATATAATTTGCCTACGTTAATTATGAAGTAACATTCTCACATTGTACAAAATTAAGATATTTTACATAGATACTTTTTCAATTTAAGTTTTTCTTTGAAAAAACTACTATTTCTTCAAATCGAGAAATATTTTCATACATTCCGCATCAATTTTAAACAGATGTCACTTTTAATTTAAAGAAACAGTGGTATTTACCGAGTAAAAATTTAATTAAAATGGGATATATATAACTAAGTGACTGCCAAATGAATAATGAAATTATTTTATGTTACCCTATATTTTTGACGAGTTAAATACAGACATGAAGTGACATGCATATCGTTTTTATTCATGTTAGTCTGTAAAATAACGGCGTTTTAAGAGTAATAACAAAAACTTGGCGTACAAATAATCAACTCTACGTACGGTAGTTGTACGTACGTTAATATAATGTTTATTTGTTTGTTTTTATTTTTAATAAATAGCCTTTTTTTGGTTTTAATATTCGTACATGAATGAATTTTATTTATGTTGTTTTACTTTTTATTTATATATATATATATATATATATATATATATATATATATATATATATATATATATATATATATATATATATATATATATATATATATATATATATATATATATATATATATATATATATATATATATATATATATATTTATATATATATATATATTTATATATATTTATATATATTTATATATATTTATATATATATATATATATATATATATATATATATATATATATATATATATATATATATATATATATATATATATATATATATATATATATATATATATATATATATATATATATATATATATATATATATATATATATATATATATATATATATATATATATATATATATATATATATATATATATATATATATATATATATATATATATATAAATATATACATAAATATATATAAACATATTTTTATGAATTTATTATTCTCATATTTATTCTTTATTGTTTTAAGGCAAGTAATAGAAACAATGTTTTGAATGCGTTATTCAGTATTTTGAATATATCATTGTATGTTCTGTAAAGGTGTAACCATCTGGATAAATTAAACCGGGAATCGTACATAGGGTTAAAAGTCAAGTCTCGGACAACAGTTATTTAAGGGTCGTAAAACTCATGGTCAACCCTTGTCTTAATTCACCCCGAATCTCAACCCTATCTTACTTTAGACACCTACGAAGGCTATCTTGATAATGAAACTTATGTTAAATTGGGTATCTTCACACCTATGATAGTCAAAATATGATGATAAAAATATAATAAAAAATAATTTAAAAAGCGGCTAAAAAACTGGAGCCAGGACTCTAATTCCATAAGACGTAACTCATATGGGTGTTGAAGAAATTGGAGCCATACGAAAAGTATAGTAAGTATCAAAATATAATATGATGTGAACAAAAAATACACGAATTTTCAAATTCAATTTATTTAATAAATGTTTCTTACATCAATTTTATTTGTGAAAAACAATTGTATCGTATTGCAATGTATTCAGCATCATTATCAAACACCGTAAAGAACGTGTTCTTGTTCCCACAGATAAAATATTAAATCAGTAACTACCCCTTTTCATCATTCATTTTACCGAAGCACAACTTTAAAATTTATTTAAAGATTTACAAACGTTGTATGATAATCATCAAAATATGTGTCATATTAAATTTGAAGAGAAACCGGTATTGATCTAGTAAAATTTAAACAAAAAATATATTATTATTATTTGTTTATATTATTTTTTATATATTTATACATAATTGGAGATAATCTGTAACTGGAGATAATCCAGATTTTGTGAACAAGTATTTGAAAACACTCAAAATGTTGTAAAAAACAGATAGATATTACCACAAAGTGACTGCCCAATCAGTGAATAAAATGAAGAAAAAAATGTCAGTATTTAAGATAGAGGAATATTGCAAAAAATCATGCATCTACATAATAAATAATTCTTATTTTTATTTAATAAACTACTTTGTTATATAAAACGTGTTCGCGCTAAGTGAAAATCCATGTAACATTCATTCTTAAACCCTCAGTCATAATTCTCAACTCAAAGCCCTCAGCTTTTGCATTATAATTCTTGATCGATAACAACATCTCTGTCAACCTGTTTGACTCATATAAACAAACTCTTGATAGTAAATCCAAAATCCAGCTAAGCCATTAATCAATTTCGACACTGATTTACGTTGTGTCTCGTAAAATAATTTTTCCCAGCTTTTATGCTGGCGAGCTAATATCCGTGTTGTATCGAGAGTCTGGGAAACATTATAGGCTAAAATCGTCTGAATAATTTTCTCGAATGGCGGTCAATATGATCCATCGTTTTAATCAATGGCATGTAAAATATAACTCATTTTTCTTTTTCATCCGGAAAATCTATTCGCCTTCTTAATAATAATTAATGGATATTAAAACAATGCTTAAATTATTCAACTGTTAATAATTATAAAAATAAGTTAAAGTTTCGATTGTTTGATTGCTTATTTCCAATATCAAATACTGATGTAATTAGATGAATTTTCAGTAAAAAAATTTAACTATGTTTTTATAAATTTATTCAAACACAGAATGACTGCTGAATTTTTTAATTTAATTTAAAACTAATAGCCAACCAACATACATAAAAAATCTGAAAATCATTCCTGAATATATTCCCTCTCTCCATTTCAATCTAAATATATGTATTACCGGAAAAAAGAGGAATGATTTGATAGTCTTTAACTATTTGCTATTTTACACCATCTACAGGTGTTTGAATTTTGAGCAATTATTTTACTAAACCTTAAATGATTTTTTTAAAGTTGCATATTTCATTGCTTTATACAGTAGTCACTCATAATAACGACAAACAAGATGGGTTGATTTCAATAGCTTTTTTCAAAATATATTATAAATATAATATTATGAGCAAAACTTTTTTAATCATCTACATATTTTTTAATTTGTCAATTTGAGAAAATATAATTACTCTTAATCAACAACATTTTGAGTGTGTCCAAATACTTTTTCACAAAATCTGGATTATCTCCAATTACAGGAGTTATTTTCATATTATTTTTTGACATCTCATTAAAGATGACAGACTTCCATATTCTTTTTCATCTTTGATGAGATGTCAAAAAGTAATACGACTCTTAATCGGTTCAATTTTAAGATAACCATCAAATTTAATAATCTTGTAACAAGCCAGTGAAGAAATGATCTTACACATTATTTACTACTATCCCTTTGTCCTTGTAATAAAGTTGGTAATGTGGGAGTGGGAAAGCTCGGTGAACAAGAACGGTCTTAATGATTATGAACTTCTTATGTAATACACATTAACGATAATATAAGGGTCAGATGGTCAACCCAATGTGAGGGGTGACACATTTGTATAGTAAACTTTTGCTAACGGAAGGGTTGGGAAAATTCGCCAAGTGCCATTAGTGGTAATTAAAAAGGATCAATGAACAAATAAAACCAGTTCATAAAAACAGAAATTGAACGCCTTTTTATTTTACTTATATTTTCAGATACTGGATTATTTACCTTGTGGACGTATATCAATATGTATGTATCATGTGTGTCTCAACTTGAGACAAAAAATCTTTCATTTTAATGCGACAGAAGATAAATGTCTGAGCATTTCAGGATTTATTTGGCTTGAAATAACTGTTGATTTATAAGAAAAAAACTGCAAAATTCGTCAAAAATCTTTATAATTACCTGCTTACGCATTGAATTAGCTTCATTGTTTTTTATACAATATAAATAGAAATGGTAGTCAACTTCTTGCAAAAAAATCCCACTGATCTTCGTTGGATAAATAATAAATCCTTTAAATTATTTAATAAAGTTTTCTACATCCATTTTTATTGTTTACTATCAATCAACCCTTCGTTGCGGGTTAAAAGGATATCATAGTTGTGTACTAGAAGATTTTTATATTTTTTACTTATTTGTTGTTCTACTATCGGAAATTTAATAACAATTATAAAAATAACCCCAGTTTTATATAAATAGGAGAACATAGCAATTTTACTTTTTTCTACACTTGACCTGATGATGGAATGATTATTCGGAAATCAGAAGGCATGAAGTAGTGTTTTTAAGTGGTATTACAAAATATGAACAATAAATAATAAGGAGAGTGTTTAAAAATATATAATATAATATATTAATATACTATATTCTGTTCGAGTATAAGTTTCCTTGTATACTATTTACTTAAGTAAGAAGCTTATATTTATTCACAGCATGGTGGTAAGCTCCAGGTAATATCGCGAGGCGCGAATCAGTTTAAAGCCGCAGTAATGGCTTCATTTCCTGGCGACAGAACTCAGATGCCACTCTGCCTCACAGATGAACGCTTTTAGAAACATTTTGGGACTTAGGAGCTTCGCTTTTCAAAAACATTAATTTTTTTTATCTCTCATAAGAATGCATTAAATACAAATTTTAATACTTAAAAAATAAGAAATTAAGCGTTAATAATAAAAGTAATTAATATTATGAATGCCTTCACAATTTTCAAGAACTTTTTATATTTCAAAATGATTCAATTTATATTTTATAATATTTTATCCATGAAAAACTTGATTTTAAACCCAGTGAACTATTTATCAAGATATATTAATTACAGAAATCTCAACTAAAACGAAACATTGATTTTTTTTATAAACGAAGAAAAGATGGAAATCTAGACATTCCCAGACATACGACTTAGAATTTGGCTGAGTTGAGTGATTATTCCATACAAAACGAATGTACATACCGAGATATGTAATATATACCATTGAAAATGTAAATCTTTATCAAATTCTCTATTTTCCAAACGTTCAATCTTGTTTATGCAATTATTTTATAGTCTTATAATATTTTTTATTTTATTTTATGTTTTTGAATATTATTTTTAACTCAACGGTAATAATTCATGCTAACTCTACCGCATCTTAACCTTTATTTTTTAATAATAAAAATATTTGCGCATAAAAATATCATCCAAAATAACCCGTACCGATCATCCAAAAATTACACATGATCGGGGTCCACACTCTTTATTTCACTCATTTTTTATGGAAATCGTAGTACGCCTCTCGTAACTCAGAGTTAGAGAGTCACAGATTCTACTTTCTTCCCAGTGCGAATTGTCTCGCTCTCTTCTTGAAGTTATACTGCATTTTTAGAGTGAAAGAAATTACGTATCGCTAGTAGACAAAAAAGTGCTGATACATAAGTACGAAGAACTCATGGTACCGACGAATTGTGCTTTTTAACAAAAACAGTATTGTAAAATTATACAAATAAAAGACGGAAATTTTTCTTAAATATTGTTTTTCAGATTACAAAAAATATGGAGCAAGTAGCTTTTATAAAATTTAAATTAAAATTAAAATTATCTTATTTAAATTCACACATAGGGAATTTCGATCCCCGTGTTTAAACTGGCAAGAATAAGGCAAGCACAAAGCTGTTAAATGACCATGATTTTTTTTTAAATATGTACTTTTATGACATTTAAGGATAATAATGGAAGAATTTTGATGCATTGATACAGTTTCACGAGGAGTTAGTTGAGTTTTATGGCCGTAGTTTGGCTAAAACGACAGCACTCAAGCGAGTGGGGAAATTTACGTCTTCACAAAGGAACAACTGGGCTGTTTCTTGTATTTTACAGCGCCCCGGGTGAAAGCCTTCTAATATACTATACCTGTGTTAAATGGCTCACAGTTACAAGCAGGTAATGGCTAACTTCTGGCTCCGCATACGTGCACTCTACCTCAAATTATCATTTATACAACACTTCTCTCCTAAGAAAGTGCTGGTTATACTGTTGAAATGCGTTAAACTTTTACAACTACTTACATGAAACACGTTTGATATTCCAAATCGTATGCTAATACTTTTCAATACTAAAAAAAATCCGTAGATATTTTTTTAAATCACGAAATATTGAAAAAAAAACTAACTAACTAACCATCACGCCGTTTCTCCGCAGGGGTAGGCAGAGAGAATAGAACGCCACACCACTCTGTCTTTGCAAACATCTTCGCCTCTTCCAAGTTCATGCATCTCCTCATACATACCCGCCGATTGTTACGACTCCTAACCTGACCACTTTCAAGTATTTGGCATACCTAATGGTGCCATGTTTTTCTCTGTCTTCCTCTGCTCCTTTTTCTAATTACATTCGACTCATAAATTTGTTTAACCGGTCTTTCCTCTCTCATTCGTTCTACATGTCCAAACCATCTCAACAACACAAAATATTGAGTTACATAAATGATTGATTTCAACACTTTTTTGAAAGAAATAACCCACAAAGCCTCTATTTAAGAGGCTTCTCTGCAGGCGGGATTGAATTCATTTTGCAATTGGCGGTAATCGAATCCGCGACGTCAGTTTCGCATTCGAGCGTCTACCCGACTACGCCACAGCGCCTGTATTACATAATACATATGTATTTTTTCATGTGTGTTTCACTGCTTCTGCTTTAAAAGTAAAGCATATTTGATCTCCCATGTGTCGAAGATTCTGTCATCTACACGCGTTTGTAAATTTATCATGTAATTTATTATTAGATTAAAACCAATATTTTTAGCTTTTCCACTTTTTTATTTGACCAGCGACCGGGTTTCGTCGTTACCGACATCATCAGACTGGTGATGTCATCACCAGTCTGATGATGTCGGTAACGACGAAACCCGGTCGCTGGTCAAATAAAAAAGTGGAAAAGCTAAAAATATTGGTTTTAATCTAATAATAAATTAAAAATGCAATTCCATCACGAAGTGTCAGTGGATAATATAAATCTATTTATCATGTATCCTACCTACTTCTTACTATTTTTGGATAAGTTGCCAAAAAAACGCACGATGTTAAAAAGCTCCCTATAAAAACGCCATTTGTATGTCGTGCAATATATTTTGTATCCGATTTCTCTCGTTCTTATAGTTACGCAGGCCGGGACGAGTAGAAATAGCTTTACAAGCTACGGAGTGGCACTCTCCTTCATAAATTTACGCATAGGCGCAGCAGCTAGGTCCGGCCATCTGTAGCATGATCTATCGTCGTATCCGACAATACTCGAACCGTCCCGAGCCCCCTCTCCCTCCCGCCCACTCTCCGCCTGGCCGCCATCCACCTCCCTGCCAGTCCTACTCGCCTGGTAACATTTGGTGCTCAAGCAACCAGGCAAATGCGGAGAACGTCTTGTGGTCAGCTACCAGGAAATTAATGGCATGCACAGCGGTTCGCTAAGACGGGGATGTTATACTAGACAACGTGGGTATAAATCTGATTTATTTTGCATAAATTGTACTCTCGGAAATACATTTAGTTAGGACACACTTCATAACTCTTGGTTTTGTTCATTTTTATATTATATATTGTGAGGTACTAAAGAAGAAATGGTTCGATTCACAGGTGTTTTTTTGTTTGTTTTAAATTTAATTCTATTTTACTAGGTAGACACTGTTTATTTGACTAAATAGAACGCATGCCACTGCATACAGCTCTTATTTATTTAATTTTTTTAATTTTACCTTTATTATAACCATTATTTTTTCATTCATTTATTCTTAACGGATTTTTTTAAATTCTATAAATAGATAAATCTTTAAAATAATTCAAGCAAAATAATTTTTCTTCTGACTGAGATAAATTGTACTCTCGGAAATACATTTAGTTAGGACACACTTCATAACTCCTGGTTTTGTTCATTTTTATATTTTATATTGTGCGATACTACAAAAGAGGTTTAATTCGCAGGTGTTTTTGTTTCAAATTGGAGGAAAATCATAATTCTTGGGTCATTATAATCCGCTTTTTGTTCTTATTATAACTTTTGTTTTGAGGGGACACTCTGCTGTCAGGTCGCGTACAAGGAACTTTGTTTTAAACTTTCGGTCATAACTTCTCGATATACACGTCGCCAGTTGTGTTGTTGAAAATTTTTACGCGACATATATTACAGGGACACAAAGCGTCGCCCGAAACGCTTCGTAAAAGTTACATCGTAAGTTACACAAGCGAAGAATTACAAGGAAATATTCACCCCGCGTCAGGCCGCCTCCGAAGCCAGTCGAGCCTATCGCGGTGTGTGTCTCTCCTTACTTAATCATAACCCCACCCGCGTTTCGTACTGTTTCCTTTTGCCCTTACTTAAAAGTTGGGTAAGTTAAAAGTTGGCGAAGTTAACTCCGAGATGAACGCTAGTTGAGACTTGCAAAATTTACAAGTCTTACTTGCGCGCTAGCGGCGGTTGACATGAATTTCAATCGCGTCCTCGGTTCTTCGCCAGAGTAACACGAAGTGGCGTGCAAGCGTCATAAATACAGGCGAAGAACCTCGCTGTGGGACCTGAATGCGACCTTAAATCAAAATACATATCAGTCGTGACTCCTAATAACGTCCCGAGAGAATGAAACAAAAGAATGCGCCGGCATTCCTTCTACCTTATCTCTGCGTCGGGGTTCTTTCTTAACAGAAAATGCAGCAAGATTTTATGACTTCTTCAGCATTCACTTCAAAATATAATGAAATTTTCTTAATTTACTTAATGTACATAAGATTAAGAAAACTTCAAAGTTATGCACAGAAAAAACAGATTAGAAAAACGCTGAACTGTTTTTCCTTTTAGTTTAGTCATATTCTCCAAGTCAGTTATTTTAAAAAAACCATAATCTGTATTCTACTTAAAGTTATACCCGCTAAAAAGTTTAAAACAAAACACAGTAATTTTTACTTACTGAGCATAGAAAACTAAGCCCATCTTTTCAGCGAATAAATCCTTAACAGTGTTAATAGAATTTAAACTTTCGCCGTACTGAACGTGCCACAAAGGCGTTAGGTAATTAGCGAAATTAGATCCTCTGTTTCAGTTTAAACACTCTCTGGAAGTATTTTTATTTCTCAGCGACAGAATTTTAATATCAATCCCTCTCATTACAATTGTTGCATTTGTCATCTGTTTGCCGTGCAATGGACCATATATTAGCTGTTCAAACTTAAAACACAGTAAGGGACATTTTTTGTAGTTCATTTCTTGCATTTTTGGACTTTAAAAAAACCTATTATTAAAAAAGTCCCTTACTGTGTTTTGAGTTTGGACAGCCGATATGGTATATATGGTTTATTTATGTACTTATATCTGGATGTTGTGGTATATAAAATTATTGTATAAATTACCCACATTGTGATTCTATAAAATCTGATATATTTTGAGTATTTTATTTTTAAATATAGGGTAGGTTTTAATTATTATTTTACATGATACAAAATGCTATAACAACGTTGTTTTTAAAATAATTTTAAAATATCCATAACATTGGTTACCAACATAATCTGGCTCATAAAACCCGGTCATTGGTCAATAAAATTAAAATGTAAATTAAAGGTAAGCAAACCTTCATAGTGGTAAGAGCATTAAACTAGCATTAATACTAGAGGTCCTGGGTTCGATCCTCAGAAGGTTTAAAAAAATATTAGTGATTTTTCAGTACATTATTTATAAAATATTACCCTGAACTGGTACCTGTCACGTAGGGTTGATTACCTTCCTTCGTGTATTTAACTATTAACATAATACTGCCTCTAAATGATGCTGTGCTCTTTTCACTATTGTGTGCAGATGATGGTAAAAAGAAAGAGAATCTAAATAATTATTTTACTCTCGTAATATTTTAACTTGACAAACATAAAAATACATCACATAAGTTGGATGATTGCCATGTAAACAATTACATGTGGAAAAAATTAAGATAAATATTCGTATTTCAAGGCAATAGAAAATACATTTTTAGTTTTTATTCGCAAATAAAAATAATGTTTAAGTATCTGAGAGATTGAAATTGTGAAAAGAAAAACAAAAATCGAGTCCACATTTTTTTAAACGCTTTTCTTCCTGGGCGACTCGCGATATTTTTCAATATTATGATTAAAAAATGTTTGAAAAATCATTTTGTAAGTTGTATCACGCTTCGTGTCCCTCGAGAGGTGACGTGCTAGTGCCTCAGAATCTAATTTGACTAAGTGTTATTCCTCCTCAGTTCATGGTAGGCTGGTTTTAGACAAATAAAAACTTGGGAGGGAACGGCGCTGCTACTGGTGGAAGCGCATTTTGTTAAGGTAGCGCCATGTAATCCGCTTGTTTAATACGATGCCTGATGTATATTGTCAAAAACACACAATTGGAATGCCTCATAAATTGTTGTTGTTTTTTTTACAAATTTACAACCATTCTCTTTTAATGAATTACAGTTGAAATACAAATAAACAGTCGCTTAATTGAATATAAAATTGCCTGATAAATATTGTCAATAACAAAATTGGAATGCTTCATGAATTGCTGTTGTTTTTACACATTTACAAACATTCCCTTTTAATGAATAACAGTTTCAATACAATTAAAAAATCGGCAAATTGAATGATATTTTTTTTTAAATTTACCTGATAAATAAAGTCAAAAACACAATTGGGATGCTGCATGAATTGCTGTTGTTTTTACATATTTGCAACCATTCCCTTTAAATGAATTATAGTTTAAATACAAATAAAAAGTTGCTAAATTGAAAGATAAAAAGTTATAAAATTGCGTAATGTATATTGTTAAAA
The DNA here is from genome assembly GCF_059751285.1 of Brachycentrus maculatus. Lineage (NCBI taxonomy): Eukaryota > Metazoa > Arthropoda > Insecta > Trichoptera > Brachycentridae > Brachycentrus > Brachycentrus maculatus. The sequence goes on from NW_028280776.1 coordinate 561,330, forward strand.
ACACACAGTTGGAATACTTCATGGTATAAATTTAATCGACACGTTCTTCCATGTAAGTTCTCACCAATATGAATGAATTGATTTAAGCTTAGTATTTAGCGGACGCCCTTTTATAATACATATGTGCATATATTTTTTTACATCAAACAAAAGAACAACACGCCTATTTTTTTAATGTATCTAGAATTTGTAATACAACAAGACAAAAAATTAACAATAAAATTAAATAACTAAGTGAGAGACAAGAAAGAAAATAAAATAGTTTAAACTACGGGTTCTGCTTTTTGCATTATGAAGGTTTTGGATTCAACCACTTCATAAGGCCGCCTAGACGGGCAGGGTATTATTTGATTTCTCTGTCGGACTTCTTCGCTTGCCAGCAGAAGTATGGAAAAGAGAGTGAATCAAATATTGACTTAGAGTGAAGCCTTCTACATTCTACGTCTACCGAGACTTATATATCAAATGCCTATTTCTCCGGTCCCTCACATAAAACTAAACTCTAAAGAAGATATTAAGTCACTTCAATTTTGAAGACCATTGTTTGTTTGGAAGTAAAAAGCGGAAATCGGAACGTTTGTTTAACTAAATGTCAATAATTGCTCATGAAATGAAAGAATCTATTTTTTGAACACTTCACCTATTACACAGATAAACTTGAAAAAATATTAAGTTCCCTTTGCACCATTGAGTGCAGATAAGGGTTAAAATAAGAATATTAAAAAAAATCAAGACGACCACAGTTGACGATTCGTTGGCAGTTCTCGTCTGAACTTCAGGACGCGGACCTGACTTGGGAGGATGCAAGGGAACTGGCGACCGACAGAAAAGCCTGAAGACAATTTGAGGACTCCATATGCTCCACATAGGGAGCGGATATGTTTGAATTTTAATATTACACAGATAAACTTATAATATTAAAATACAATTGAAATTGAAGTAAATTACAAAAATCTTGAAAAATAAGATAATCTTGTGTGATTCGTATACAAGCTGCTATATTTGTAACGATTGATTGATACAAGAGTAAATTTTAGGAAACATGGTTTATCAGGCATTTTTGACAGTTCTACATGATATTTAACCTACGTGCACTTATAAGTTAGTTTATAATTACTTGAAGTTCTGCGAGTGTGGATTTAGTTATTTTTTTGGAAAACATCAACATGAAATTTTAAGATGAATAAGGCTGGGAAAAAATGATTTTATAAGCATATATTTTTACAGAAAAATATTAGAATTTGAATATTGAGAATGAATTTTCGCCATAATGACACTCAAAACAACATCACAAATGACATTAATAATACCAGACTTTAAGTTTTATTTTGTGACGCAACTATGAAACATCAAAAAAGATGTTTTATTTATAAATATTAAAGAGATGCATGAAAGTTGAAGGGGCGAAAACTTTTTTGCAAATAGTGGTGTGGTGTTTTATTCTCTCTGCCTACCCTTTCGGAGAAGCGGAGAGATGGTTAGTTGGCTAAAATTATTCAAACAGTATTATGAAGGAAAAAAAACGTTTACTGGAAAGATATATTTTTAATTTTTTTCATAGAAATTAGGAAAATAAATGCTTAAGCAATACTTGAAATGGATTTTTTTTAAAAATAAAATTCAAAGAATAAAATTGCCATCAGAAAGTCTCGTATATCATCGGAATGGGTTTAAAAGAGATTTTTATTTGCAATATAATACTTAAATTACCCTCCGTGTATATTGTAATGTAATAATCATTTAATTATCCTTAAACAATGTTTGTAAGTGAATGAATAATACTTTCGTCCCTACAAAAGTCCCACCAAGTCGTGTGCTCATATCCCATTGAAAATACTTTCCCCGAAAGCATTATGGCAAATTTATCTTTCAGAAGAGCTAATGGTATTCCCAACGCGTTTAATGTAGTCAGCTGGTACGTGAAGAAACTTACGGTTCCGTGTAAGATTTACTGGTGTATGTAACTCGGATGTGCACATGTGTGCGAGCACGTGTGTACCTACACGCGGTGGAGAGAGGTAGTGCCATTGTATGAATCAGCAACACGCATCGACTCACGAAATATACGCAAGATAACGACCCAAAGAACCGCTACAAGAAGTGAAACATTCGCACAGAAATGGGGAAAAAACGAAAGGGATGAAAAACGTACCATAAACGGATGTTTTCATTAGGAGCGTAATTAAGAGAATGATATTTGGATGATATTTTGTTTGTCGTTATTAACTTTTTTTTAAGTACATATGTATGTTACTGCTGTGTAAAAAGTTTTCTGTGTATTTTGTTTTAGCCAACCACGTTCATTATTTTATCATCGTAATCTGAGCATCATCTCTTCTGTCGGGTACTTTCAAGTGCGGGTATGAAACCATGAGTGCTCTATCTTTTACTGCGATTCTTCTTTTTTTCTCTACTACTGTGTAGTCCACACTAAGCCTCCTTCATTTTATTTACTTTAAATATCCTTCAAACTCAAAGGTATTTTACTATATTTTGTCTCTGTTTAAATAAACTATATAAAAAGTCAGAATTCAGCCCGTCTCTATAGTCATTTGATTCCTAAATGTTTATAGTAATTTAATATTTTGGTTTATGATTCAAATAAATATTCGACCAGATTTTTTTCAAATACACTCTAAGTATATTTGAAATGCATAATTATAAATGTTTTGTAAAACACATGTTTTAAAAAATATATATTAATCGTGTTTGGTTATAATATACGAATCTAAAGTACTAGCCTGGACGATTACATTTTGTTTGACATTTTTATAGTTTGTAACTTACATCAAACGAGTTTGTTTCCACGTTCTTACATTATATAATGATGATTATTATGTAATTCTAAGGCAATCCATCATTTTGTCCATTAGTCACGTGAGAATATTTAATTTGTGACATGTTTTCAGTATTTAAGTGTTAATATTTGCGGAAATAAAAATCACAAAAAATTAGTTTTAGGACGCAACAAAACAAAACTAACACAAGATACGCAAATTACGCCAGAAATCAAAGATATATTTTTTGCAATATTTTTCATAGCTGTACTAAAACTTCAGGTAAAAAATAAGTACTTTTACAAAAATTTTGTTAAGACGAGAATGTAAAAATTATGACTATAATTGAGATTGATAGAATTGACAAAGAACAAATGAGCTTTGATATATTTAATACCAATAAGTACTCTAATATCTAAAAATGTTAAGTAAGCTCCACGTTGAAGAATCAAGCACCCTCTTAATTTGAGTGTCGCTTTGTTTAAGTCCTTTTAAGAGTATCTCAAATTCACTTAACAAAAAGGAAGATACTTACTCATACTTATTTACAGCTCATATTTACGAAAATCGTTTTTGAATCAAAAGTAGACGGAAAACCAAAAATGACCACCAAAACAATTGTGAAATATAAGCGTGCAATAACTTTTATGTTTTCATTACTAACGTTGTACAGAGTTTTCGTGTTTGACGGTTAAAAACATTAAACCAAGTTACATCTTACATTCTGTGGTAAAGTCAAGAAGGTAACTTATTTTAATTAGTAAATTTAAGTTGTATTTGGTATATACTACATTTAAAAAAATAATGGGGAATGTATCAAAACAGATATTACCAAAGATTTGTAGACATAGTCGTATTTACTAAATAAAACTTAAATTAAAAATGAATGGATTTCACCACAAAGTGTTAGCCGAATCAATTGATGAAATTATTTTGCTGAGCACTCAGCAATATAACAACAACAAAAAATATGGTAAAACTATTTTATTTTTATTTTTTTTTATAAACAGAAACTGCAAAGTAATAAAATGTATCCCATATGGTTTTTCCCTCAATCGAAGTACGACACAGTTTGTATCAGTTATATTATTAATTTGATATAAAAGCAACAAGTATACTTATAACTTAATATCAAAAGAAATTAACTGAACCATAAAATCCACTTTTAGAAAAAATATGATACTGACTACATAAAAGAACATTTAATCATAACAGTACAATTTTTGGGGGCCGGAAAAGAACGATCTCGAGACTTTGAATTCGAAGGTAAGACCACAGCCGCCGCTCGGAATGATGCGATCGTTAAAATGATAGTATGGCGATGATGGTCTTTGTAGGGGCTGGGAGGGGGTGAGAGGCTGCAGTGCGTGCCGCACCCCCTCCGGCCCTCCCCTTTCCGTGACGGTAAGCCGCCCTACGGAATCACCATCCCATTCATCCCCCCACTAACGCACCGCGTACGTAGGTAGACGAGAACACCCCTGATATCAAATGCAGTTTTGAAAGACGTAGGTATATTTTGCCCTTTTTAATTATTTACTAAATTTGCTGCTCTGTTGGTGATCCAAAATACCGTGAATACTTTTTGTCTGTGCATTGGGTAACCCTGTTTGATATCCCGAGTTTGATCATAGGTGATTAAAATACTCATATTCGTAAGTTGTTTTTTCAATGTTAAGTTTGTTTATAATATCTTTAGACTGACATAAAACACGGGACCCTATTTCAATGTTTCAAAGATTTGTTCGTAATAAATAATTCATAATACATACTATATTACCTTCAGGGAATGAATTCAGTACTTCAGTACTTCAGTGCAAAAAAAATATACTCTTGATGGTCAACAAGTAAATTTCAATGTGTATAAATTGCGTCTCAAAGTAAGTAAAAATAAATTCAAATTAACTGTCATCTATGGTCAAAAGGTAAAAACTATTCATTTATCTTCGATAATTTCTCAACTCTTGTCAGCACAACCTACTGGTATCAACTAAATTACGAATGGGATTATTAAAATATCACATCTATATACCTTTCAATGATTGATGGTTCAATGATAATAGGCAGAATGATTGACGTTTAAAAAAATGTATTGTGAAAATAATGGTGACATGTTTTTTCCAAAGTAAAAGCAACAATGAATAAAAATGACGTATACCATAAAAATATTTATGTTTGTATTATTTGACTCTTAAATTAAATGTCTTAAACAAAAAAATAAAAACAAAAATTGTGAAATAAATAACAATAATAATAAACCAAATTTTATTTTTTCATAACAAAATAAATACGAGTATATACCGTGATTGAATGACTAATTATTGATAAATTATTTATCAAAATATTTTTTTTTTTGCAAAACGTGCTCTCTGTATGGAAAAACATCCAGTGAGGACTCATTATTGACAATTCAAAGTTATAAATATGTACATGTATGATGAGAAATAATATAAAAAGTTACATATCCATTATATTACATTTACAATTTATTATCTTAATTAAAATATGTTAATGAATTACTGAATTTTAAAATAAAAAATTAAAAAATTGGCACATTAAAATGATTGTTTACAACCAAAATAAAATTTCTTACAATTTTCTGAATAAGAATACTTAATAAAATATCAGTAACGTATTTTGGACTTTTAAATTAAGTAACATGCAGTATGTGAGTTCATGCGATTGTTTTATTTTATTCTTAAAAATCTGTGCGACCGTCTCAACGAATCTGCGACGTCGAGTAGTACTCGTAGCACAGGCCTAAGCGTAGCGGGCTACCACCCAGGGATTTGATCTGTGGGTGGGGCGGATGGTGAAGTGGCGAGGTGGCGGGGGCGCGATAGGGGGGGAAATGCGACAAGAGAAACGCCTGACCTAGAATTACTAGATTAGCTTCGCCAACTTTTATATTACAAACAATCTTCTCCTTGCCGTGACATTGGTCAGGTTCATTGAACTTAATGCCTTTTATGGTTGTTTCGTTGGTCGTAAATCTAAATTACTTGGCTCTAAAAATGTGTATTTAAATACTTTCTTCGAATCATTTGTGCCATGAACATTTCATACCACTAGTTTAATTTCATACCACTTGTGTGTCCGCCTCCATAGTGTAGTGGTTAGCGCGCTAGGCTACCATGCTGGAGATCCCGGGTTCGATTCCCAAAAGGGTCAAAGTAAATATTAGTGATTTTTCAGTATAATATTTATTTAATATAACCCTGGACTAGTACCTGAAGCGGAAGGCTGATCACCTTTCCTTCGTGTATTTGACGATCAAGATAACTCTGCTTCTATACGCTGCAGTGCCCTTTGCACCATTGTGGTGCGGATAAGGGCTAGAAGAAGTTTAATATTTCGTGTACACTACAGATATGAATAAATTTGTTTGAACCTACTCTCTTTACTTTTATAATTATTAATATTATACCGCTTCCGTAGAGTAATGGTCAGCACACTCAGCTACCGTACTGGAGGTCCCGGGTTTGATTTCCAGGGGTGGGTCAAACAAATATAAGGATTTTTTTCACTCTTATATTTATTCAATATTACCCTGGACTGGTACCTGAAGCGGAGGGGTGATCACGTTTTCTTAATGTGTTAACGATCAATATAACACTGTATTTATATGATGCAGTGCTCTATGCACCATGGGGTGCGGATAAGGGTTTGAAGAATATTATATTGTGTACCCTATTACTTATGTTGTTGATTATTTTTATGTTTTTATAAATTTAACTTCTAATATTATTTAAAATAACGGTTAAAACTTAAAAAAAGCTCGCTCATTGCAATAGGTTAAAAGTTATATTTATATGTTTATATGCATATACGATAATATTTTACGTTTTGTTAGCTTCTACAATTTTACACAAAACATATGTTTTTTTTTATACAATATTGATTATTGTTAATTTAATATTTTAAACTAGTTTAGAAACTGAAACGGGATAATCTCAAATGATATCAGCAAAAATCTGAATGACCTTGAATATCTAAGAAGTTTTACATGAAAAAAATCCTTAAAAGTCCTTAAAAGCTCCATACGATGCAAAAAAAAACTTGGGGTAATATTTCATCCGCAAACTAAAAAGAATTCCATCCTTGAACTAATTCATGTTTATCTCAACTGCATACTTACTATAAATCTTCTTTTCTGTCATAGAAAAATATTTAACGTAAGGATTTGAAAGATAAGAGCATGTAAACAAGGAAATGAGAAGGAAATCTCAAATAAAAAAATGAAACTCTTTCCATTTATCTCAGCCATAATTTCTCAGGTGTCTGGGGCATTGTATTTGCGTGTCTGGAGGAAAGATATGCTAAAAAATGAGTAAAGGCCTATTTCATTTGCAAGGCGTCTGAAATATGGTGAAGTTTTGAAAAGGAGAAACGAAAGAAGAAGAAAACAATGAAAATTAGAGAAAGTAAGACTACTGACGAGATATCAGATAAAAAGTTTTTCTCCTTTCTTCTTAGTTGTATTATCACTCTGTCTAGAACAAACAGTAAATTTGGAAAGAAAGAACGATTAATATAAGTGAATGAACTTAGTGACAGAGATTACTTATCCTCGTATCTTGCAGTCTGACAAAATCCATTTATAACCGATCAAAAAATTATAAATTTTGTTTTCAATGTATGCAAACATATATTAATAATGGAGTCCTGGTTCCAGTCCTAATGTAGGAAATTGAAAGATGGAGCAGTCAAAAAAAGAATGAATGTAAACTGAACTCACAATAGATGTTCGAATGGTGATATTAAGAAAGAATGCACTACTGAGATAAGCATTACCGATAAAATTAAGATACATGTATTCAAATGGTTTGGGCATGTGAATCGAAAAAATTAAGAACGAATATGGTTGGTAATAGAAGCAGAGGAAGACCAAGGAAAACTCGGTATCATCGCGTATTTATAATATTTGACTGGTGTCAGGTCAGAGGTCGAAAAAATCAGCGAGTATATATGAGGAGAATATGGAAGGTAAAATGATTTTTTTCTAAGACAGATAGGTGTAACGTTCTATTCTCTCTGCTTACTCCTGCGGAGAAATGGCAAACCCTATACCGTAATCAGTTGAATCTTCATCTTTATATTGTTAAAATTTAAAAGAAAACACTTGTTTTTTACCACTTGAGTTATATTTATTTTATTTTTACGACTAGTTTTGGAAGCTATGCTTCCATCTTCAGAAAATAAAATGAATATAACTCATGTGACAAAAAAACACGTGTTTTCATTTATATTTCATTATGTCTTACCAAAAAGTGAATCCCGAAACAATAAATAAAATAATTATCCAGTTAGAAATAACATTTTATATTTTTTCACAAAAACATTAAATTATTATTATTTATATTTGAAACACTAACTTCGTGATTTTCCATTTTATAATTAAAATTCAACTTTGTTTTAATGTTTGATTTAACTTTGTTTTAATTTTGTTTTTAAATTTAAGTTTGTTTATCAAGACAGATTGATAAAGAAGCAGTTAGCTTCGAAACTGGTAGACATTATAATTAAGTTATAATAAAATATTTATAGTGATTTTAAAATAAAGTTACATTCTTTATCACTAAATTATTGTGAAATAATAAAAAAATAAAAACATTTTTTTAAATAACAATATAGGAACATCAAAAAATTCATGCAGTGGAAAGTACAACCCTTACATAATAGGTTTTCCGCACATGTTTCTTTCAGACAAGTTGTTTCACATTGAAGATTTTTCACATCCTTCAGCGAATATTATTTATTTTTCGTTTTATTATAAAGGCCGACAAGGGTAGCGGAAGGCTGCATTTTTTCCCTTAGGCTCTGCGAACAACGAGACGGGGTAGAGAAGGTATTGGGTAGGGACTGGATACAAAGATGGAGAAGAGTTTAGGGCTATTCTTCCTGATCTATTGTGGAAAACTGACAGATATTAAATTCAAAAGCCCATCTATTACGCAATTTTGAGGAAACTTATAGGTCCCCGTCATACGTAAACATGGATTTTTATTCATGAAAATTTGACAAATATGTCCTCAACATATCTTTTTTTAAATAAAAATACTTAACAAAATAAACTGTTTAATTCGTTATTTTTAAATGTAAGAATATAATTAAATCATTTTTAATCAAAATATTACTTTATTTTTAAATCAATATGAATATTTTATTTTAACTTGATTATAATGTCTACCGGTTTCGAAGCTAACCGCTTCTTTATCGAGACTGATTAATAGTATTAACCAATTTTGATAAAGAAACGACTAGTTTCGAAACCGGTAGACATTTCAATTAAGTTATAATAAAATATTTATAATGATTTTAAAACAAAGGTACATTTTAATAATAAAATAGAAAATCACAAAGATAGTGCATCAAATGTAGATTATATTAAATAATTTAATCATTGTTTTGCTGAATCAAAAATATAAGTCGTGATTATATAATGGAATAAAATAAATGTAATAAATAATTTATAATGAATGACGGACTTATTGGGGGGGGAGTCCGTTATATAATATAAAAACAGGTTTTAATTAAAAAACCAAAAACTTTTTTTTTAAAGGTTAACCCACAACGCGTCTATTTTAGATGCTTGTCTGTAGTTAGGATAGTAAAGATAGGGAAGGTAAATGTGAAAAATAGATCACAAACACCCAGACCAATTGAAAAGAAATCTTTCTTGAATTCATTTTGATATCGGCGGGAATCGAACCCATGACGCCAGTTTCGCAGTCGTAAAGTGACGTTGCTGTTTGAAATCGACGCCCTTGTTTTCGATAATCTTGATTCTGAAAAGGTAACTAAGTTTTGTTTGCACATTTGAGGTTTGCTGTTTTTTTATAATTAACTCGTACGCGCGTATAATATAGTTGAACTTCATTAGGTCGTCGAGATGTGATATAACCACTGATAACTTAAATTTTGGCAGTGTTATTTTTGCTCTGGCTAGGTATAATATACGCGCCGGACAGCATTATATTTCAAATTATAATGTTAGACGCGTTGCTTGACTGTCACTGTCTTAAACAATTGTTTACACGTGGAGACACTTGAATTTTAGCATGTGTAATATAAACAGGATATTTAAATTTTTTACATGACCCGATTTTTTTTGTCTATTATATCCGAAGTCCATTAAATAGGGGTCCGTTCCGTTAAATCGGTATTTGTAATTCATTATTTTTTTATGGTAACAATTTATATTTTCTACCTCAAAATTAAGGGTTAAAGATTATCTGCATATCCTGTGAACTACGGCGCCATAGTTACTTAGTAAGTTATGAACTCAAATTGAATTTGGTCGGAGTAGCAGTAACACTAAAATTGGTAGAAAACCATTTCAATTTTGGTTCCATGTAGCAAAAGTATTTTGTTTGCGCGTGCTGAGATTGTTTTAGACAACAGGTCACGTTGCGCTTATCTCAATAATGGGGGATTATTCTAGAGGCGGAGAAGACGTTCTACAAACTGATAAATCTGAGTACGTGAACCAAAAACACCGTGATGTGCCAATGCACGTGGAACTATTGTGTCTGTCAAAAAGCAAATTCAAACTGCGATCAAATATTTCATCACCACAAAATAAGACAGCTTAAGGTATCATCTGAACAATGAAAAAAAACTTGGAAAAATTATTATTAAAATAAAATAAAAATACTGTTTGTATTAAATATTATTGATAAGGAAAATAAATATGGCGAATGTGAGAGGGAAAACAGAACGAGGACGACCGAAAAAGACTTGGCACGATCAGATCAATCAAAACCTAAAATCTGGGGGTGTCAAAAGTCTGCGTAATCGGAGGGCATGTATGACTAGATGTATAAAGTAAAGGAGGCGTGGAGTGAAAACAAAAGTGTTATCCTTAGTAAGAAGGTAAAGTATCCTTTTTTTATTTTAAATGCCTAAAAAATACTATGATGTTCCTTCGAGAATTTTTTTCTTAATATTATTCCCTGATTTGCAATCATTTTTTTTCTTTCTCAGACAATTCAGTGAAAGAAAATAATATTTTTTTTCTCTAAATATTTTTAAAAAATATTACCTGAGACGCAAACTTCATCACCTTGTAAGATGCTTTGTTTTAAAGTACTCAAATAGTATCTCTAGATCACCACTAAACGTCTTTTAGTTTGTCAAAGCATTTGTCTTGCGTCACCAATGCCATGTCATTTGCGTGCGTACATTTTCGGAAGATGGCATCAGGGATATGTCTGGTATTAAATTCATATCCGAGAAGCAAAGATTTTAACATTTTATAATATGGTATTTTCATTTAACAAACTGTAAAAGAATAATATTTCACGGTAAATTTGAAGAAGCGAATAACTTCTATTTCATTTCCTTGCAAAGATTTGCTTTTTACTCGTCTCCATGTGGAAGTACACAGTACACACAGAGTACACTTTGCCTCGGGCGCCAGACCGAAATTCTACATCTTAGCAATTCCGCAGCCGTTCGGAAGCGAACCTCATCGCTCACTAATTCACCTACCGACTACACCCAAAAGCCTCTATCTTATTTAATCTGAAATAACATTAGCTATTTGTACAGACTTCGATATTACTCAAAATTGGAAACATACCCTTTACGGTCAATATACGTAGGCAGGGTGGATACACCCTTACGATGCCCAATTCCGGGTCCAGACCAACTTTGAGTTTTATGACTTGGCAAAGAGGGTCTTACACGTGTGGACAAGGTTTATTGCAACACGGTTCCAAATTTTCAATCTATTTTGTCATTCATTTTTCAAAAGACCCTTCTTTATTTGGTATAAAAAAAATACAAGTGAATTCTTTTATGGGTCGTAAAATTTTACAAAAATTTAAAAAGAACGTGAAATGTAAACACATTTTTTGTTTCTTTATATGTAGTTTAGGTGATTTTTTTGTAAATATTTTGCAGTATTTCTGAAAAACTTATAATATAAAGTCATTTTTTATCCCAAATACCAGGGTAAATGTGAGATTTTTGTGATGTTCAACCGTATTTTAAAAAAATTTCTTTGTAGATTCATATTTAGACCTTTTTAAAAATTTTGTATTTACTTTATTTAATACCTTAACTTCACATTAGCTATTTTTACAACTACATAATAAGGCGGGTTTATGTATAATGAATATGAGTTTTGTTCGTATAAATTCTGATATTTTTAAACGTTTATTTATAAAATGGTATAAATTTAGATACGTTTCAACAATATAAAACTTTATTTTCTCCAAAAAAGTTACTTTTTATGTCTGAATGTGAATAAATATAAAATTTAATAATATTTTTCGGGTAAGCTGTGGCATTTTCTTGTGACGAGCGAATTTGTCTCAAGTGTATAAAAATAATATGCTTCATTCGCGTCATGTTCGCATAAAATACATTCGAGGCGCGAGGCACACACGCGCGAATAAAACATACCGGTAATTTTTTTACGACCCCCGTTTCAGGTTTTCCCTTACACAACCCACGCATGCGTCGAACCTAAGATACGTGACTGCGCCAAGGAGTAAAGGTGAAGCCTTCCGCATGTACGTTCGCTCGATCATGTTTACTAACATCTGAAATAACGAATAACAGCTGAACGGGCAAATTTCCCAATGAATATCTCTTTTGGGATGTCCGTGAGATATGCTTTGGGTGCAACACAATGTTAGGAGGAACAAGATGTTCGAGATGTTTCCTCAGATCACTCCTAGTAGTAAATTTATCACTCAATATGTTTCGATTATAAATAAAATTATGGTTTCTCGTATCTCTTTCATAAATCAATTTATATTTGTATGACTCGTACATTATTTGTTCAACATTCATTAGAAAAGACTTCTATCAATTCACAAATAATAATGATCAATGTGAAACAATCACACCTCTTACATATTTTATCATTTACGTCAATGCTTAAAAAAAAAACAAGAAAAAAAGAAAGGTATCAGGGAGAGTTTTTTTTATTTAGTTATTAACATTTGTTTAATTTTTTTACTGTATGATATCTATTATGACGTAAATTAAGAAATTTTTAATTATAATTATTTAATTTATGGTAAATATCACTCATTTCATGATTATTCTTATAACTTTAAAAACCAAAAACTTTTATACTATTTAATTGTTGTCGTTAAAGTGCCAATTTCTTGTTGTTCTAATTTGCTATTTGTATCTTTTTCTCTCAAAATACAAATAAGTTTTGACTGTGGTATTGAAAGTAAAATTTACACCAATTGACTGTGTTTTGTTTTTTATGGTACATATTCTAGAAAACTCCAAAATGTAGCTCCAAAGAAATCGTATAGAAACGTTACATTCGAGGGTATAGCTTTAAAGTTCGTTCGGAGTAGTTCGGGTTTATTGCACCTCTATTACGATTGAGCCTATACTAGGAAAGCTTTGTGAAAGTTTCCCTTGACCCAACCCCTCCAAGGCAAAAGCTTTTCTTGAATAAAATCAGTTTCGCTAAAACTTGGGATTGGAACGGATCCGTTTCAGTTTCAATGTATTTTTTCTAACGCAATCCTCAACATTGTTTTCCAAATGTAAAATTTATTCATTTTCATTTTTGAAAACCATTTATTTAAAACGTTTAATAACATTACAAACTTTTAAATATCATCATCGATTAGACGTTTTTTCCGTCTGTAAGCCAGTATAAAAAGTTTATAATTTACGTTAAAAAAAATTAAAACATAAATCATGTCAAAAGTTTAGCTAATAATATATCAATCATTAGATTTTATTTACCCACCTGGAGATACCCACTTTATAACTTAAATATAAAACTCGTCTTTTCATGTCACTGTTAATTTTTGTATGTTGAAACATCTATGTTGCTTTACATGCAAAATGAATCACATAACAAAAATATGTCATAACGTGTAAACCGTAAAAAAAACGTACATAAGAGCATAGAAAATGAATATGACTCTCCGAATAAAATGTTTACATTATACAAAATTGCATCGTTCATGCAAAGGAAACTTGTTAGTTATATTTTCGAATTCTTGCATACGGAAGTTTACAAAACAAAATCAAAGAATAATGATAGATTATTCGTGACTCGACTTTTAAGAGAGATAATATATCCACGTCAAACTTCAAATGAAAAACAAGGATTTTAAATATAACCCTTTCAGTAGAGTTTGCACCATAACGGTTGCATTGAAAAGAAAATGGAAATCAGATTTATTGCACATGCTATCCACAATACAAAACATTCAAACATATTTTGATGATTTTTAGGAGTACATGACAGATACTATTTTTATTTCTAGAAATATTTAAATCAACTGTAACTTTTAAGTAAGTGCAATAAGTAAATGTGCATAAAATATAACTTTATAAAAAAATTTGGTTTATTTAATATTTGAGGTTTTTTTTTATTTAATATGCTTAGGTGTTTCTCAGAAGGTAAAAAATAAAAAGTATTCATGTTCATATATAAATATTTATATGCACTTATAATAAAAATTGAGTATAGCAGTTAGAACTCGTATGCCGTTTTTTGTCATCTAAATTTTACAATAAAATGAAAATTGAATATCCAAATAAATTAAGCATAATTTATACTACAATGGGTTGAATTTTACTGCGCGTAAATTTATTATTATAACCAGTCAATTACAGGTCTAATGAAAAGCTTTAGCAATGTCCAGAAATCCATTTTAATTAATTTTTTTTCAAATACATTCCTTTTAATAGATTTAAGTTTTGAACTGATAATTTCTTCGTGGAACTGCATTTTATCGTTTTATCACAGTTTTAACACAAAAATTTTATTTGACCAGCAAGTGAGTTTTGTCTTAACCGATATCATTAGACCAGTCAAATCGATCTGTCAGTTAAATCTACATATACATATATTTCTTTATTATGTTAATTGAGTCATGTCTATTTTTTATTCACAGTATGAACCTGATAAGCATTGTCATTTTAATTTTGAAACAAAGTAATCATTTAATAACAAAATCACACATCAAACGCAAGGTTTTATTATCTTCCGCGTTATAGTATTGTGTTTTTATGAAATACAAAAATATAAGGAAAAAAAATTAAATTTACAGACTTACCTTGCAAAACCGTAGTCATTGAAATTTTTTTATATTATTTTTATGTTCTCTAAAATATATTTTCACTTTTTTTATATTTTTTGTTTCGTATTTTATGTGGTGTTTTGTTTAAGGTGCTGTATAGACACCTTAATTTTTACGTATTTTTGTTTGTAAAGAATTACACGAAGACTTGATATGACAATTTTGAGTATTAAAAAAGAAGGCCACATAAAAAATGTTAAAAAATAAATATGTCACCGAAACAAATCAATATAATTCATGATTCAATGAGTGTCAATTAAATCATTGTCAAGTTTCGTAACATAAAAACAAATTTCATTTTCAAATCGCAACTGTCAAAGTGCGCGTATCATTTCAGCGTGTGAAGGCTCCTGAATGTGCGGCCGGGAAAGCTCCAGGCAGTCGCGGTGGCGCGGTATCAACTGATTGCCGAGGAAATTCGCCAGTTGGCATAGAAGGAGAGGTTGGGTAAGTGAAAGAGTGCGCTGCTACGACGTCCGTCAGAAGAGCCACGCGTGTTTCACAAAACGCATGCGCCGACTACCGGACGACGCAAGCATACATTTATACATAATAACAATGATGCTGTTTATTCATGATACTACTTTTGGTTATGACCCGAGTAATGGTGAGTGAATACAATCACGATGGAAAAACAACCATTTAAAAGGTTCGGAAAAAAGTGCAAGTCGATTTAAAATAATATTATTATAATAATACAATATTAAAGAATTTAGAAATTATAAAGTTTTTTTTTTCATAAAACGATTAACATTTATTCATTTTAACGAGTTTTATACCTCACGTCAGAATTCTGAATTTGGCAGGTAAATATTTTTATACGATCTGAATGATGTGTCAAATGAGTGAATTTAAATGTGTCAAATATTGGGATGATAATGGATTCTTCTTCATGTATAAATATTTTATTTATTACATGGTAACATCCCATTTCTTTTACAAATTGACAGTATAAGCGCCTTTTAAAACTTAACGGACCGATATTCAATAAAACATTGTATATTGTATAAATAAATGCCTGCGTTACCACGGGATACGGAAATATTTGTATGTTTACGTTATCGCTTGTTTATATTTATCGGTCTATGATGCGTCAGAAAGATACCTGTCAAATTTATCCTGCCACTCCAGATACAATCAGGCATAGTATCGAGGGAGTGATCGGATAAGGTGGTGTTATTATTAAACAAGCAGGTCAATAGCATGTTATGGTTCTGTTATCTTTAAGCCTTCCTTTGATATTCAAATGATAAAAAATGTTAACCTTTATATATTAATGATATTATAATGCTAAGCTTTAAAGAATTACAAAGAAATTTATATAATTTAATGAGATATCTTTTCAGAAAATAATATTATCGCTCAGAATCATTGAAAAAAAAATACTAGATAAAACATTAGATAATGTCACAAATAACACTGACAATTATTATACTGATATACGTATATAATTACGACACTTTTTTACTTCGTAATTAGATGAATTATTATCATAAAAAGTAATTTAAAAAGTATTTTTATCATTGTTTAAAGATACCTTCATGTCATATTAAAAAAAAAATAAAAAACGCAACGTTTAAATTTAAAATTGATTTAGATATTTACAAAAACATGTACGACATTATCGATTCCAATGCTAAGGGTGCGTTAAAGCAAATATTCTTTATCAAAAATAATATCCAGCGCATTTCCTTAATTATGTTCTAATGCTTATTGTTTCGAACATAAACCTTGTTAATGAAAGAGCATTAATCGGATAATAATCAACCCCAATTCTATTATAAGGAACAGCAATAAAAATAATTCATGATATAATCCATTGGTCTTATGGGCAATTCCAATATCAGGGCGATGTTTTACTTCACTGTGTTGAATTTGATTTTACATTCGCGTGAACAAAGACTTCAATTAATGACCACATTTCTTGTACAGTAAATACGACCGGTATAAGTTCATAGATATGAATCAACGCAACCCTAATTCTGGTCTGGGTAATGGATTTGGAATTTTTCGATACTCATAATCAACATACTTTTTCTATGTTCAGGTACAATATAACATTTTTTACTGGGTATGTATACTTTATCAACACGTTTCAAAGTCTAGAGTAGTAAACATAAATATTGAAGAATGGCTAATATTATAATACAATCAATTTTTATCCTCGGTATATTATAAAAATCGATTTATAATAACAGGATTAAGCATTTTACACACTTATTAAAAAAATGATGTTTTTAAAATACTTTACATTCATAAGTTAATTATATCAATTTATGTTCCAATAAAAATACTTTCGTTCGTCATTACGTTCGTTTTATTAATAGTCAGTTTGAAGGAAAACAACGGGATCTTGTCAACGACATATCAAATCTCATCTCTTTTATTCAGCGTTTTTGGTAAACAGGTAAGTGGTAGAAAAAAAACCGTGCGACTTGAATTTCCTCTTTTTTTTGGAATTAAAATAAAAGAATCATAAATTATGATGGTAGAATATTTTTTTATGGAGATTTTAACTAGCGCAGGAAATAATAAAAAACCTTACAAATACAAATTGAACGCATGTGAAAAATATAACCAGGATCAAGTGATACCATAACTTATGATATTTAAAGTTGGATATGCAAACACCATGTTTAAGTTTTCTTGTTTTTTTTCAATATTTCCCAGTATTTTGTATCGTCGCGAAAAATATTATTAGTATTACATCTTAATGTGCCCTATGAAGCTTTGGGGTGTTACTCCGAACAGGCATAATTTTGCGGCTGTTACATAAATCGTTTTATGCTCTGCAAAAACCTTTAACCGTTTTGAAAAATTATAGCCATTAAAGAAAACAAAAATATGACGTCTAACGACCATTGTAAGACCATTTTAACAATCTTTCGTCAGAAATGGTAACTCGTAAAGTGGGTAATGCGATTATTCAGCTTTATCCAGAATTCCTATGGCATACTGCTAAAGTATGATTAAAGATTCATGGCGTTGTACACCAAAATCGTATTTTAATCTATATTTTTTCATACATGACGATCGTCAAAATATTTATCCTATAACATTTTTGACATTTCAACATAGATGAAAAAAATATAGAAGTCTAGATTTTCACAAAGCTAACGACATGTCATAGGCTGGTTAAGTGATTACTTTACAGGCGTGTAACATTCACCATTCTACCCATGATTGACAACCATACTACTCAATTGTCTAAACTAAGTCATATATATAAATTTTCCATCTCATGACGTTACGCGATTGAGTTTAAAACAGCCAGCTATAATTGATTTTAGAAACCTTTTATTTAGTAGAGAGCCATTTATGTGTATGCAAGATCCGAACCCGGATTGTTTTACATACTGGAAAACGCCTGAAAACCTGACTATCATTTTTTTATGCAGCTTTTTTATGTACTTTGACCAGTTATTTTATTCACAACTTTTGACTGTATCCAAAAACGTATTAAAAAATCTGGGTTTGTCCACTTAGGATTTACTTTATATTCAAAATAGATAAAAAAGAATCTTTTTTGTCATGTTAAGATGTAAAAATGTTAAATCACTGTATGTGGGAAAACCCAGATTTGTAAACAAGTATTAGGACACATTCAAAATGTTGTGTATTTACACAATATTTTGAAAGAAATTTATGAAATTTAAACTTTTTTTTAAGTTTGTCTTTACATATTCATATTTGTCCAAAGATATTTTCAAGTTCATCAAACCAATTATGTATGCAATTTTTTTTTATTAATAAAAATTGTTTCATATATTTGCTATGTGTCTAAAGCGCCTACTTCAAATGTAGGATTTTAAATTGTTATGTGCTTACCTTTATGCATCCCGGTGTATTTATCTTTCAGCACTGTAAACTCGTATATTTTGCCGAATTCTTCAAACATCGGACGAAGATCCTCTTCCTCGAGATGCCGTGGTATCTGGCCGACAAACAGTTTGATCGCATCTCTGCACATAGACAAAGACGGTAGCAATTTCTTTTCGTCACTGTCTTCCCCTTCAACTTGCATGTCGTTTTGCTCAATCAGCTCGTTCTGATTGGTCATTTGGATGTTTTGATTGTTCATTTGAACGTTTTGGTTAGACATTTGGATGTTTTGATTGTTCATTTGAACGTTTTGGTTAGACATTTGGATGTTTTGATTGTTCATTTGAACGTTTGGATTAGACATTTGCATGGTCTGATTTGTGACTTGGATTACGTAGTTGGGCATTGCTCCCATTTCTGGCTGTAGGCTCGTGAACCGTGGAGACATGTGATGAATATGTGGCATAGCAGCTTGGCTTCCTCCGTCTGGAGTCATGTTTGGAGGAGACCCTGCAAAGCCGAGGTGTACAGAGTTGGGAGCGCTGGCTGCTATAGGAACAGGACTCGTGACGAACCCCGGAGGAGTGGACAATGAAATCAGCGCCGGATTCATTGTGGCCGGAGATGGTGGAATCAACATATCTCTCATAAACGAAACCGGAATTTACCCTTTAGGATAATATCGAGTATTTTCTTCCTATTTTCATCTACTTTGAATATTCACACTTAAACTATCAGTCTCGAAGTCTATTTCGTTTTAACAATTATATTTAAAGATATGATCTGTTTATAAAACTAGGCACATTGTATTTTCCTGTATTATTTGATTACTTGTTACATTGGCACAGATTCCTTTTTTCAAAGTATTATAATAAATTAACTTATAAATATGTTTTTTACTATGTAAAATATCAAATTTTATCTCTTTATAGCATCAACCTTGCTAAAAAACTGACAACTCAAATCCGGCAAACAGCCTTGTCAACTTGTTATAAAATTGGTTATAGTGCTTGTTTTTTAATAAATTAAAAGTTTTACACTGTATTCACCGTTAACACGCAACAAATTTAATCCTAAATACCCGAATGCCACTTTGATATAATGAAACGCCCCACTATAGGAACAGTAGATACACGCAGAATATAAACACAGCACTTTTGACAAAGCATGTATGAAATATGTGCTGGATATTGCGTAAAATATCGATTATTTGCTTTGCATTTATAGAGTCGAACGATGTATGGCACAACAAGCGAAACAAAAATAGTTTTTCTTCAATGTTTACACTTTTAAGGAAAAATTAATTATTTTAAATACTAACACCAATTATTATATATTGTTATAATTAATTTTTAAAAATTGTTACTATATTTAAGAGGTAGAAAAAAGGTACAAAATTTCCTTAAACGCTACATAAATAGAAACTTAATTCTTATTTGTACGAATTTTGCTCACTTTATTAAAATCTGTTAAACCACTCTTATTGCATATCACAGATTTGGCAACTATAAATATTATGTTTATATATTGTTATTAAATTCACATGTATTATAAAATTTGACTAGTTATGTTCACTTATATAAATTAATTATTATAAATTAATATTAATTTGTACTTGTTGGTGCGCGTTGTAAAGACGTTATTGTATTGTTGATTAAGCATAGATACAACCGTAGTATTTCACTGGCAAATTTCCTTAACTACTTATAATGACTAATTAGTGCGACTAGGAAAATGAGAAAAACCTGAGGTGTGACTAATGACACTGACTAGACGTGACGTAAATAACAAACCACTACTTAACCCCACGTTACGAATATCCACGCTACTACGTCACGTTCACGATACGACACGTCCACGAAACAAAACAACACACGACACAAAACCGACGAACACAAGGACAACGAAATTGCCGTGCTTGCGTATCTAGCTCTACATGTCCACTAACCCAAACACTACGTCATCAAGCAAGGAATATCCTAAATTTTCTTTTTCACTCCCTCTCCCCAACCCGCTCGGAGGATGGCAGGGGTGGCGGGAGAAATCGCAATCACTTCATTACGGCGCAACAAGTCTTTCATTTTCTATTTTTATTTGAAAATACCTAAGTTTTTTTTAAAATACAAATTAGACTCCATACAAAACTCTCAAACTCAAATACACATACATATATCGTTTGCGGTAACGGGAGAAGTAGTTACTAATATGTTACTCAGATGGAGTAAAAATCAGTTGGAGACCATGAGCACCAAAAATTAAAAACTTTTACCAGCACTCGGAATTTATAACACTTAAAAAATAAATCATCATATAAATTTCGTAAAACATAATGTTTCTTTTTTTCCATGATTTGTAAAATACATCGTTTGTTTTTTTTTCGCTGAGATATGTTTTATTATTTTGTTTTTTTTTTCCAATACACAAATACACAGAGACTTCAATTTTATACTTTGTATCATTAACTAATATTTTTACAAAAAAATATAAGTTCAATTAAAAATATATAGGAATATATAACAGTAAAGAGTGAATTTTACAAAAGTATCGAAATGAACCAACACATATTTTCAAAAATGATTGTATTGATAATTTGAAAAATTACTGAATTGATATGCTAGCGTATTCGAAAAACTATATTTTGGCGCACCAAGATACACTTAGCGAATCTGGTTTATGAGTTATTTTTAAAATATCGTTATTTTTATATTGTAAATAATTAGAATATTTCTTTAAAAATAAAAATAAGTCTTAAAAATGTGTTAATAAATATATATTTTTGTATAAATGCGGTGATCGCTACAGCGGGGTATAATTTGTAAAAACGCTTCAAAACATATAACCATACAAATACTAAGAACACTTTGTATTTTATAGTAACGCGCAGATGATTTTTTTAAAGGAATCGGTTTTAAAATAAATCTATAAATACGTTAAAATGTAATTCTAAAAAATTTATGTTTTTATTTTACATTTTTCCATAATTTTTATTTTTTAAATCTAATTTAACTAATCCTTATTTTGAAACATTTATTTATAAACAATGAATCAAAAACCCACAAAATATATTTGTGACTGTATTTTATTCGTATTCACATATAAATATTTCGGCTTAAAACAGGCGCTATCTAAAGCATCAAAACAAACATATTTTATAAGTAATTTAGATATTTCTTTTACAGTCTTTTAATTTTATCTATCAATAAATCAATAAATAAATAAGAAGTGAGTCCGATTTGATTTAATTATATTATCATTTTACTATTACTAATGAAAAATATTTTTTCAATGTTTTTTTTTGTCGTTGTGATATTTTGTTTTTAATTTCTCCATCCACGCACCGCCTTTCTCCCTTGCAAGGTTAGGGTTGCCTAGAGCTAGGGTAGATGCATGTGCAACGAGCAGAGAGAGAGAAAGAGAAATAAGGGGGGAGCACCCTCCGCGCGGAGTGCGTACGGCGCGCGGCGCCCTGTATCACCACTTACCACCGCTCTCGTCCGTACGCACGCACACTCGCCCCGCGACCAACACACGCAACCCCTACCAACGCACTCCGGCCGTACGCAGCCTCACCCGCGAGGGATGGTCCCGAAATGCTTAATACGAGGGACCCTAGGGGGGCAATGACCCCCCTTTGTGAATGGAAAAGATACCCCTTGAATAATTTGGGCCCTGTCAATTACAACAAAATCTTACTTAACATTTTTACTCTTGCTATTTTACGTGAAAATGACAATTACAACAAAATTTTACTTGACATTTTTAGTCTTGCTATTTTTCGTGAAAATGTCAATTAGAACAAAATCGTACTTAACATTTATTACTCTGGCTATTTTTCGTGAAAATGTCAATTACAACAAAATCGTACTTAATATTTTTACTCTGGCTATTTTTCGTGAAAATGTCAATTACAATAATATATTACTTAACATATTTTCTCCTGTTATTTTTCGTGAAAATTTGTCTGCTTCCGTAGTATAATGGTAAGCATATTTAGTTACCGTGCGAGAGGCCCCGGGTTTGATTCTCAGTTAGAAGTGAAAACAAAAATGAGTAGTTTTACAATTTAAAAAAAATATTTATTTCAAATCATCCTGGACTGGTCGCTGAAGCGCAGGGATGATCACCTTGCCTTCGTGTGAGTAACGATCAAAATAACGCTTTGTCAATTCATGCAGTACCTCATACACACACCACTGAGTGCGGATAAGGGCTAGAAGAAGATGAAGATTTTTTTGAACAAACAACTAAGAGTATCCACTTTTTGCTTTTGTTCACTGTTATACCCGACTCGCCTAACTTTATTTTAGATTCAAGAGTATTAGTTTATTTTTAAATACAAATAATAATAATTCCACACATTTGGATAATACATACAACGCCATTTTCGTTAAAACCTTTAAGGCGCTTAAACAAATGTGAATTATGATATGAGAATAATAATTATTAATAAAAAATCAATTTAAAATATATAATGTGTCTCTTTTTATACATATGATGACACACCTTGAAGATCCTTCTTAGTTTGTTTACCTTTTTCTTCATAATTCAACAACAATGCTATTATTTTTACACAAAAATAACTTATAACAAATTATTTAAAAAATAAATTAACAGCCAATAGATAAATAAAACAAACCATTTCAGTCAAAATGCAACTGCATAGCACAAATGCTCAAACCGTCATTAAAATTTAATCCTGCTAAATTAGAGATTTGTCATTTTTCAAACCTAATTAAAGACCACGTTTGATTTCACGTCAGCCCTCGCAGAACGGTCCCACATTCGGAATAAGGCACCCCCTCCCTTCACAACATTGCAAGTGTCGGCTATTGTCCCCCCTACCCCCTACCCCCTCCTTGCGCCCCCTCCGCCCGTTCACTCCGGCGCGGATTGCGAAAAGGGTCGCTGCAGGGGAGACCTGTTTGATATTAGAAATAAGTATATTGCATAGTACGTTGAACTGTGCTAAAGCCGAAATACTTTATATTGATTTTTGTCCCGTCCCCCCTAGGTAAAGTCTTTAATGCTTATTACGTATAAGGTCTTTGTGTTATTTTTATGGAGGTATTTCTTTGAGACAAACGTAAGACGTTTATGCTGAATATTGAAATTGGATTTTAACTAACAATATTAACTTTTTTTTAATGAAATCTATAAAAAATAACAAATAATTATAAATAATTTATTGCTTAAATGTTTTCCGCAGAAACTTTGTGGTAGACTTTATAATATCTTTATAAAATTCATAGACTTTTATTAACATTTAGGATTTTTATGGATTGTGTCGAAGTTATTGTTTTTTTTGTGAAAGTGTTCTAATATTTTTTTATATTTAAATTAAACCCTGATGATGACAATGTATTGTTGAAACCGGTCAGTTGAATTATATGAATAAAAAAGTGGTGAAAAAAAAGTACATTAATTTTATAAAGATATTAATAATTTATTTTGACAAAGATGAAGATATTTACGGGGCAAATTTAAAAAAAGCGAGAAAAAAATTTGAGAGTGTCCAAATACTTGTTCACAAATCGTACACGTGTGTAAAGTGATCACTTAAACCAGCCTTTGATGGTCGTCAGCCCCGTAAATGCCCAGACTTCCATATTCTTCTTCATTTTTGATGAGATGTCAAAAAATAATATGGTATAAATTATTTTTATCGATTTGAAATTGATATGATGTTCCCTGGACACGTTACCTGAATCTTACGTAATAAAAACGTTCGAATAACATACATAATTTTTATTCGCAGGAGTGCTATAAAAGTTTCACGTGCTATACATGACCTACTCTGTACTGGGGGGTCTATCACAAGCTTTAATGAGAACGTTACAGCTGTAAGGGTTGCACTCCTTACCAGATATTAATTTATGCATTTATGCATATACGGGTCATCTGTGATTTACAGATGTACAAACCAGGTAGAATGCAGAAGTACTTATGTATAATTACTTGACATTTCATTTTACACATACTCTGAATTCCTTATTTTATTGTTAATTGCACTTTTCAGTGTGTCCAAATACTTGTTCACAAAATCTAATAGAAAAAATCTAATAAAAGAGTTTCCGCTTAATATAAAGCTTCTTTTCATCTCACCAATATATGTCTCTAGTGAAGTTCTAGTGATTCAAGAATAATGTTTCAAAATTGGTTCATATATAAAGAACTTCCAAGAATTTGAGTAGTGTGGTTGTCAATAATGGGTAGAATAGGATGGGTCATCAGCCCCGTAAATGCCCAGACTTCCATATTCTTCTTCATCTTTGATGAGATGTAAAAAAATAATAAAGCACTTTTTTTTATCCTTTTTGAAGCCAAATTTTTCTGTAATAAAAATAAGAGGAGATATTTTAATATGACTTTATATATTTATTACATCCTGTATTAAGATAAATGCAGATATACTATGAATGTATTTGTGTGAAACTTTTCTCTATCACATATAAATTTTAATAAATCTATTAAGGTTGCTTATTTGCTATGTTATTTATTAATTCAGCATTTACTTTGTGGTAAGACATAATTAAATTATAAATAAAAATACATGTTTTTACCACGTGAGCATTATTTTTTTTTATTTTAAATGACAAGCATAAATTACAAATTTCACTAACGGGTTTATATTCAAACCCGTAGATGGAAGCATCTGTAGCTTCCAAAACTAATCGTTAAAAATAAAATCAAATACTCAAGTGGTACATAAATATTTGTTAAACTTTATTTCCCATTTCAAGTGTAAACATTTGAATTAATTTTTTTAATGTTTTAATACGCACGTTACAGCGTATAGGAAGATCCGTGGGAACAGACGTCAGCACGTTTCCGTGACATAGTAATATAGGTATATAACAGAAAATTCATTCAATTACGTTTCTATAAACGGAAAAAGACATGCTGAATCATCATAATGTCTTATTTAGTAATTTGTTTATGAAAATTTATTTATTGTAGCGTGCTAAAATTTAAAATATTTTTTTTTATCATGGAATTGAGAGCTGAGAAGGCGTTTTAAACATTTAAAAACGAATCTAAAAACGAAACTATTTTTGAGTAAGGATTTTTTCAATGTTGTTTAAAACATCAAAATATTCACAAAATTACTATTTATATTAACCCCGATATATCTAACATGATAGATTACGATTATATTGTATCGACGATATATGACTCTATCAATAATATTTCAACCATTCTAACGCCAAAGGGCGTGATCGCACTTCTAGATAATGATCGAAAACGCCAGCGGCGCAATCGCGTTCTTTAGCTTTTTTTACGTTTAACGCACTCCAGTGAATGTCATATTTACGCGATAAGTTATATTATATCATATATGAAAGAAAAATTTTGTAAATAAATATACATGAATTTTTAATCAACATTGTACCCCTAATTTTTTATTTTATATAATAACCCTGATTTCATCCCGAAAATGTCAAGCGTGGATAAAAGTTCTTACAAAGATGACAAAAGGGCGAAAAAATTCAGTGACTTTATTGATGGTTAAGAGAGTGATGGTGAAAGTAGTTTTGTTGTTTCTTGTAATCTAAGAATGCGTATTATTAGCAAAAGCAATAAAAATTAAAATGGCCTTGAAATTTAATAGTTGATTTTACGCCTGTCATCAAATCTATTTTTGAACCTACAACTTGTTGCTTAGTTTAAAACATAACGCGCCTTTTAATCATTTTGTTTTTTTTTTATAATCATAGTATGAAATCAAGTGAGATTTTTTTCTTGTATTTTAAAATTCCGTTTTTGTCCGCCTCCGTAGTGTAATGGTCAGCACGCTCGGCTACCGTTCTGGAGATCCCAGGTTCAATTCCCAGGGGGGTTCGAATAAATATGAGTGATTTTTTCACTCTAATATTTATTCAATATTACCCTGGACTGGTGTACCTGAAGCGGAGGGCTGATCGCCTTTCCTTCATGTGTAAATGATCAAGATAACACTACGTTTATATAACGTGGTGCCCTATGCATCATTGGGGTGCGGACAAAGGTTTTATTATTATTTATTTTTTTTTAAATTCATGTTTAAGAGAAATGGGACGTTTTTCTGACTGAAATAAATATTCTCAAAAATTTTTTTTAGCTCCAAAGGTACAGTAAAATCTTCTACAAAATCGACATGCGATCCTCGCCTATTTCAGCGCTGACAAATGATCTAAAATGGGTGTTTTAATGTTTAATTTCAAGTTATGCAACAACACTTATTTTCATTAAAAAGCAAGAAAGCCTGTGATGAAAATTATCATAAATTTAGTCTTGTAAAGAATAATATCAGATAAATAACGTCACGTGTTCTCTCAGCACGAAGTAATTTCGTGTTTGGGTCTAATGAATCACATCCAACACTCGGCTTTAAATTAAGTTTTTCTTTTATCCTTATGGTATTTTTCCATATCCGTTCCGCGCTTTCATGTAAATAGGAACACAGCAGTTTGTTACTTTTGTTCAGTAGCAAAATGAATTATTATTTAAAGGGTTTCAATGCATCACCCTTGCATTTTACTGCAATTTTTGTTCCCTTTGTTCTGCCCAATCGTCACGAGGGGAGAATGGGACTTCATAGTTGGTAGGTACATCATTATATAATATCTATTGGCGGTCGAAATTTGCTAATTAAATGCGATAAAAATAATAAATGAAAAAATTGTACACCAAAAAAATATTCAGTTTATGCTTCACTTAATACTTGAAAAAAAATACTTTAATTTTGGCACAAATGAAGAATATGGAGTCCTGGGTAATTACAAAGCTTATAACCTGTCACAGGTTGGTTAAGTTATTTTTTTACACACGTGCAATATTCACTATTCTACTCATGATTGACTGTCGCAGTAATCAACATCAATTTCATGACATGCTGTACATATAAGTTCACAAACGCCATCTATGCTAGATTGAGAAAGCTATATTCATGTTTCAATTGAAACATCTCTCGGATGCTTCTTTTTTGGCACCATCTGTAGTTGAAATCAGAATGTATTTTATTTTAACCAGAAACCATTTTGAAATAATAAAATAAAAATATTTTACTTCTAAGTGGAAATTAACAACAGGTGCCATGACGTAGTTGGGTAGACGCCCGACTGCGAAACTAGCGTCGCGGATTCGATTCCCGACGATTGCAATATAAATTCAGAATGATTAATTTTCAATTGGTCTGAGTATTTGTGATGTATTTTTAACATTTACCTTCCATTTCCTTACTTTCCTATCTGCAGACAAGCTTCTTGAAGTAAAGGCTATGCGGGTTATTCCTTTAAAAATAAAACAATTAAAAAATTAAAAGGTAAATAAATAATAATAAAACAACAAAGATTTGGAAACATTCAAAATATTGTGAAAGACCATGTGTTTGAAATAATAAAATATTCATCAAATTATGAATTAGACTAAGAAAAAAAATAACGTTCAATGAATATCACACAAAATCTTAAAAAAAATATTTTTATTTTTTTACATCTCATCAAAAATGAAGAAGAATATGGATGTCTGGGCATTTACGGGACTGACGACCGTCATATTTTTACATCGTGTCGTCTTCTTTACATCTCACCAATAGATGTCTCAAGTGAAGTTCTAGTGATTCAAGACCAAGGTTTCTAAATTGGTTCATATATATAGAACTTCCAAGAATTTGAGTAGTGTAATTGTCAATAAAGGGAAAAATTGGTGAATGTTACACGTGTGTAAAGTGATCATTTAAACCAGCCTATGACGGTCGTCAGCCCCGTGATTGCTCGGACATCCATATTCTTCTTCATCTTTGATGAGATGTCAAAAAATAATATGAAAAATAACTTATATAATTGGAGATAATTCAGATTTGTGAACAAGCATTTGGACGCACTCAAAATTTACTTAACCTTCATGCACAGAAAAAAAAAAGTACATTGGCGGGCTTATTGCTGAATTTATAAAAAAACATGTAGTTAATCATCATGTTATTTTATTTTATTTTATTTTATTTTATTTTATTTTATCATAAATCTATTAAATTTTTGTCGTTATCTCAGAAAGAAGTGAATAAAAACAGACATTGATTAAAGGCGCTCTTATGAAGAGTGGCACTTTATATTGGATCCAATTTGATGATTGACTCCCCTCTCCGCTTATCTGTTTGCAGCACCTGCCTCGGGTTGTCACCCTCCGCTTTCATCCTTAATACGAATAGATTGCTAAAGGTCTTGCGATGTTTCCTTAGCTGATAACACCTACCCGACTGTATTATTGTTCGCGTTGAAAAATGTTTAATCGAGTTCTAACCGTAAAATAATATTTGAAAATGGCTGTGATAAGATTATCAAGCATTGAAGCGTCCTGCTATTAAAGCCTTTGATCAATTCAATTTTGTTCAATAATTGGCGATAAATAATTTAATTATTCATTCGGCATTAATTGTGTAGAATGACTCGTTGATTATTTTTTAAATAATAAACTACCTTCATATTTAACTAAACTTACTTTACAAACTACACTGTTATCACAATTATATATTTTTATTAAAACCCTTATCCGCACCTCAATGGTGCATGGGGCACTGCATCATAAAAACGCCATGTTACCTTGATCGTTAACATATGAAGGAAAGGTGATCAGTCCTCTGCTTCAGGTACCAGTCCAGGGTAATATTGAATAAACATTAGAGTGAAAAAATCACTTTTTTGACTCCCCCCCTGGGAATCGAACCCGGGACCTCCAGTGCGGTAACTGACCATTAAACAACGGAAGCGGACACGGAAGCGGTTTATGCTATAGATTCTAAGAATTATTTAAAAAAATAATTGTGTTATACCACTTACTGAGTTTTATTTCATTACACACGACTAGTTAGAAAAACTATAGTTTATTTCATCTACAGGTGAACAGTAAAACTACGAGCAAAAAAAATATTCAGGTGAATACAGAGGTTGGTAACTAGTAAAAAACCTGTAATTGAATTTTCTTAAGAAATTCGAAATTAAACAGAAATGTAGTATTTACACAGCACAGAACTTTCAAAGTCACTTCAATGTTAATAACGTTTTCAAACACAATTTTGTTAATAATCCCTTTGTTGACAGTTCATATAATATTAATGCTTAAAGCTGTAGGGAACAATCTAGTTGTCTGCGGCAAAGGGGGACGCAATTTTCTGAGTACTCCCTACCTAATTATTCAGGACAATGATATTTTAGAGGATCGCACTCTTCTAACATAATTAATTACATAAGTGTGTGTTCTTATGTATAGGATACGTATAAATATAGTATACTTTTTTACATCCATTAATTACTCTATGAATACTGGGTATTTAAAGGGCTTATGACCTGTCATAGGCTGATTAAGTGATCAAAATAAGGGGTTTTTGCTATTTCAAAGATTTTTCAATCCACCAAAGATTGCTGCATTGAACTCATTTTTACTTTGTCATGAGATTCATGATATATCTAGAAGGAGGGAAATTGAAAAACAATAATATTAGGCGTCTCTCAGTTTGTAAAATAATCGGTTGGGATCTTGCATACATCTCTGTTAAATAAAAAAGTGTTTTCAAACCGACCATAGATGGCTCCTGTGAACTCAAACATGAAGCGTCATGAGGTTTATGATATATGCATGAGTTTCAAAAATCTGAGTAGTGTGGTTGTCAATCATGGATAGATTGCTGAATGTTGCACGTGTGTAAAGTGATTACTTAACTACTCTATGACAAGTCATAAACCCTGTTAATACCCAGACTTTCATATTCTTCTTCATCTTTGTTGAGGTGTCAAAAATGTAATTACAACCCCTAAAATGGAGAAAACCCAGATTTGTATGTGAAGTATTTGGACACACTCAAACTGTGAGTAAAAATATAAAAATTTATTTCAATAAAAAAATTAGTGTAATTGTTTAGAAATAGGCACTAGCGTGATAAAAAATAAGTCCATTAGCTTTACTCGGTCGTGCTTAACAAATCAACGAAAATATTAACAAATATCATTATCTAAACTTTAAAAAATATTGATATTTCTACCCAAAATCGTTAATCAGTCAAAAAAATAATAAATGTGTACTAGCCTAATCGTAAATAAGACCTTACTCAGTCGTACTTATCAAATCAACGAATTTATTAACGTATATCAGCATTTTCAAAATTTTCCAAAAATTTTATGTCTCAACCTTTAATAATTTAATAGATGAATAGTTTAAAATTGGCACTAACTAACTAACCATCACGCCGCTTCCCCGCAGGGGTAGGCAGAGAGAATAGAGCGCCACACCACTCTGTCCTTGCAAACATTCTTCGCCTCTTCCACGTTCATGCATCTCCTCATTCATACCCGCCGATTGTTACGAAATAGGCACTAACGTGATCATAAATAAGACTATTCGCTTAACTGAGCCGTGTTGTACATAGTATGGAGCCAGCAAACGTTGTTTGTATCGTATAAGACATTAAGGAACATTTCATCTCCCCTAAGTGCTTGCAACTCATGGAACTAAGTAAATTTTACTAAATAATGAGTGCACGTTCATGCAAAATGCTGCGACAATCCTACCTCACAATTATTCATGAAAACAGTTTTCAACATCACTTAATGAAAGTTTAGAATTCCATTGCTCCTTCGAATTTCAGACGCCGTTTAAATAAATGAGAAATGTTTACATTAATTGGTTCGGCAGACTTTTTTGGTAACATTATCCGATTTTAAATTTTAAATTTTATATCTACTTGGTAAAAACTAATGATTCATTCAATTTATTATGACACGTGTTTCGATGAACTCGATATCATTATAAAACAGCGTTTGATAACGACGTTTAATGCATCGTAACACGCATCACAAATGGTTTAATAAGATTTTATTCATCAAGTAAATAGTTTTTGGGTAATATATCAAAAATAAAACACAGTTTTTTGGATTGAATTCTACATTTATTTATGCATATGTTAATACGTGACGCGTTTCGTCTTCTTAGGATATTATCAAACAGTATTTGTTAATATCCTTAGAAGACAAAACGCATCACGTATTAACAAATACATAAATAAATGTAGAATTCAATAATAAAAAAACGTCTTTTATTTTGGATACATTACCCAACAATTTAATATGGAATTCTACCAGCAGTTTGCAGTTACAATAAATAAGTAAATAGTTTATTTAAAATTAAAGAAAAAATTACATTTATTTTACAGAGATTGAGGTTGTTAGATGCAATGTTTATATTATCCAATAAAAATTAATTGAAGATTATTGTTTTTCTTATCAAGTTCGTAGTTATAAATATTGCTCTCAATTTTATTTGCTTTTATTATTTTACATAAAAAATCAAACTTCAAAATCCATTATTTTTCGTTGATGAGAACCTAGTGGATTTTATATAATAACGCTACCCTTAATTCCTAACGATTTCGAAGGTATCATCATTTCACAATAAAAAAATTCAATGCAAAAATATAATATTGCTTTAATTAATT
This sequence comes from Brachycentrus maculatus, assembly GCF_059751285.1. Classification (NCBI taxonomy): domain Eukaryota; kingdom Metazoa; phylum Arthropoda; class Insecta; order Trichoptera; family Brachycentridae; genus Brachycentrus; species Brachycentrus maculatus. The sequence continues at coordinate 593,468 of NW_028280776.1, forward strand.
AAATGAAAAAGTACAGACTTCATGATATTCTTACAATTTTTTTTAAAATATCTGGTTTTAACACGATTACATTAGATATAAAAATATTTTTTGAGAAATTCTTAAGGTCAGAATTTTTTATCCAAAGATGCATGGTAAGTTTAATTGGTTTGATTCACAACCATTTCTACATAATTAAAATCCTTTTTCGCTATTTTTTTTGGCAAAGCACCCAAACTTGAGTGATACATGCCCCAAACAGCTGGTATTTTTTTTATTATGCTGTATATTAATTCTTTATTATTGATCACTAATACTTACTCAAATATTTTTGTTACATGTTTTCAAGTGCTTTATGATTGCATTATTGATTTTTTTTAAGTTTAGCGATAGGAAGTGCTGGACATATTTAGTGGGAAGGACTAACCCTCCGAGCGAATGTCCTTAACAAATCCCATATTAATCACATACAAATTCTTTCCTAAAAACGAATACTAAAAATTCATTACATAGATGAAAATAAGTTTTATTTCTCTTTTGGTACCTACGTAAAAATTATCAAATAATTTTTAATGAAATAAAACGTTAATTTTTAATTTTTACAGTATTTGCATTTTTTGAAATTTATTTTATTCGGCTCGAATACAATATATTATGTAAATTCGATGAGGTTGGCCGTTGAATTTTGACGAAAAATTTCCCGTGACCTATCATCACTTATTTGCGGTTACCGAAAATTTTAACATGCAATGTTTGATTTTTGACTATCGCACCACAACATGGTGGTTTCAAAGATTAATTGAATGAAAACAGTTGCCAAACTTGTCAACGTTAATAATAATCCTCCATTTATTTCCATGTCGCTTTAATAGGTCTCTTTTTCACTTACTTTTACGACTTTTTAATTCATTGCTAGAATAAATTATAGCCAACGTTTGTTTCATGATAATTTTTTAACATACATAAACATTTTATTACATTAAATTTTACTAAAACATTTTTATTTTATTTAACAGATTGTTTAAATTTTTTAGTAACATGGATTAAAGGCAAAATAAAGAACGGGTTACATATCATGAGTCCATATATAAAAAATCTTTGTTATAGTTTTTTTTTTTAATTTTTTTATTCTTGTGTGTTATTGTTTTATTTTTTAAAAACATTTTGAAATAACATTTAATGTAAAATAAGAAGTCGACACCAATAAATTATTTCAGATGTTTGGATAATTATCGGCAAAAAATTAATTTAAAATGTAAAATAATACACGAAAATGATTTATTATAAAATTTTGGAAATCCGCAAATTGATTGTAAAAACGTGACTAAAATGAGATTTTATTTGAATTACAACTAATAACATCATTTGTTTCATCTTTTTCTTAAATATGTATCAACTCATTATTACATGACTTTTGGTGACTAAAACAATAACTGATTAATAACAAACTGAAAGCGCTCTTCAGATTATGTTGGAAGGTGTGTCGCGCACACTCACAAACATATATTGGTAGTATTAAGATTGATCTGGAAGATTATAATTCGAATATAGAGCTTGTTAATTTTTTCAAAAGGTTATTTCTACGATATATTATAAATGGTATAATCTGAAGTGGAGACTGATTGGAGCATTTCGTCGTAACGTAACACGTTACGATGCGAGCATTCAGGCAGTCAGTACACCGAATCGAGCGCTCCATCCATCGTTTCAGATGCTCGGTGATGCTCGCCGCGAGCGATGTTACGACGAAATGCTCCGGTCAGTCTCCACCTTTACAATATTCGATAATCGTATTTAAAAAAAATAACTTTTATCAAGTTTTTATTTTATGACAGAAAACAATGAAATACAATAATTTTAAATAAAAACACACAACGACAATGAATACTGTGTATGATTTACTTAAAGGTTTTTTTAAAGAAGATATTTAAATACCATTTTTTATTTATTCAGGAGTTCTGTAACACACGAGATGTCCTTAGGTAAAATAAATTATCGGTAAAATATTTTATGAACTAATGAAGAAAAAATAAGGATTGTTAAAATGATGTCAAATAAAAAATCAATAATTACATACATCTAAGGAAATACAAACAAACCATTAAAATCATGCTTTAAATTATATAATACATACAGACACACTTACTATACATTTTAGTTTTATATATTTCCAAGCAAATTCAGTTAAATCATATAATCTATGCAAATCAGTTAGTTTGGGGGTAAAATAAGAAATAAAGTGAACACGTTTAACAAACAGGGAGGACAAAAGGATATCGCGATTTATCTCCAACGGCAGAGGGAAGATAAGTCTACCCTTATACGGGTACATTTCCCTCAAGTATTGCTTCTTTTCGCTTATCGCCAAATGTTTCGTCCCAAAATCACTTGCCATAATAGAAAGCCTACGCAATTGCGAACATAGACAAAAAGGTTGCAAGCTTGAAAGAGAAATGGTTCAATCGCATTTTACATGTTAGTATTATGTAAAGCAAAATCGATTTCACGAGAATACTGACTTTGCGAGGATTTTTTCCAGACCAAACATTTTAACTTCACGAAACCAATATGGATAACGAGAATATTCACGATACACATTCTTGAAAAAAAAAAAACATTTTTAATAAACTTGTTTTTTTTTAAACCATAAAATTTTAAACATTGATTAAAAAAATATTAATAATGTAAGTAGAAAGTCTCTTCAGCAACTTTAATTTTGATTTGATAGATAATTTTGAAAACGTAAAACGTAATAATGGTGACAGTTTTAAATAATATTTCGAACCATTTTCCAGTTTATATTTAAAACCGTAGACAAAAGCATCTGTAGCTTCCAAAAGTAGTCGTTAAAATGTATTACTCAAGTATCTTTCTTGTATTTTAATCATGTCTTACCACAAAGTGAATACCAAAATAATAAAAAACATAAATAATTTTCCATTGTAGGCCATCTCTAGCTCTAGATTACAGTTTCATTTCGCTATAAATATATAGCGAAATGAAACTGTATTTTGTATTTATGCAACGTAGACAGTTAGTATTATTATACCATATTTTATTGATAAATTATATTGTGACAGACAAAAAAAATGAAAATCTAGGTATTAAAAGAGCCTATGACCTGTCAAAAGCTAATTAAAATGACCATTTTATACACGTGTAAGATTCTTTATTCTATCAATGATTGACAACCATAGTTAAAATTCGAAGTTATGCTTCAATTGAAAAATTCTATGCAGTATTTCTTCAGCAACATCTTTGGTTGAAATAACTAGTTTTTTTTTATTAGAAGGAACCTTCAAGAAATGTAATTTAGATATTTCCAAAATTATTGGCATAAGAGAAGATACCTGTAAAAATATTTTTTGTAAAGTTATTTTATGAAGTATAATCCAGAAGCATACAAAAATTTAACCAACCTTAAAACAATTTGTTAAGTTAAACCAATGGTGTATGAAAATAATAATTTGTAGTATAATTGTTTTTTTTATAAATTAACTGAACACGCGAAATAAACTGTGAATTTGAATGATGTAAAGATGTTGTGTTTTTCAAGTATTCGTTAAGCTTTCAAATTAAAGTATTTTTTTAAAAGTTAAGATAACCTAATAAAAAAACGCTCACAGATCTTCACATACTGCCAGAAAATGTATATTACATGAAGTGCTACGGAGAAAATGTCCTGTTATATAAATGGTTTTAGTTACGTTACAAAAAGCTCTCATCGAAAAGTTTTTTCGTTGTTTTTGTTTTTAAATACACAAGCGATGAAGCCGTAACTTGGAAAGTTTTATACGAAACGAAGACAAATACATACTCTGCCTGTCACACTTTCTCCTTTGACCGCCATAAGTTGGGTTTATTTATGTAGTTAAAATCAGCACACGGTGACACATTTGGGTTAGAAATCCTTCATCCTTCCCTGTCAGTGCGGGCGACAGAGCCAGATGTCGCTGACATGGAAAATTATTTACACTCGTTTTGGGCGATGCAGCCTTTCACCGACTCACACATATACGAGCTGATATTACCGTATAATCATTTGTAATACTTTATTTATCTCTCCTTTACCAGAAGAAAAAACAATTTGGAAAATATTTTATATTTTCCATTTCATTTACGTACCATAAAATATAATTTCTGTTCTGGTGGTATTTTATTTAGAACAATATGATAAAAATAAGCTTAATTGATATCTTACTAAAAATGAAGAAGTCTGAACATTTATAAGGCTAAAAACCTAACACAAGCTGGGTTAAGTGATCATTTTATATACCTGAAACATTAACTATTTTACGCTTCTCAAATTTCGGAAGTAACAGTTATGCTTCAATTAAGATGACATTCCATGTGCTTCTTTTCAAAACTTCTTTTTTACTAACAGCAGCCTTCATGTAATATATATAAGATACTCCTTAAATCATTTTTATACTAGGAGACGCCTGAAAATATCATCATCCAATTTTTATTAAATTTTAATTTTAATCAGTTTTTTATTCACAATACTTAGTTGAGTTTATCCCTTTTTATTTTTATTTGTTGTATTTATTTTTTAATGAAAATTGGACAAATTTTAAAATTATTTGAACGTATTTTGAATATAATAAAACATTTAAAAAAACTCTACATAAAGCTAAGCACTGTATATGTACAGTATGAGGAGATGCATGAATGTGAAAGAGATGAGGATTGTTTGGAAAGACAAATTGGTGAAACATTATATTGTCATTTGCAATCAATAAAAAAAATCGAATGGAAAAAAAATATTTTTATTTATGTCATCTACGGTCATCTAAAAAATATTACGGCTGTAATATGTTCTATTTATTGTTACTGCAGACAGTTGTAGAATTCCATATTGAATTGTTGGGTAATATACCCAAAATAAAACAAGGTTTTTTGGATTGAATTGTACATTTATTTATGTATATGTTAATACGTGACGCGTGTCGTCTTCTTAGGACATTACCAAACACTCAATATCAAAACATTAACAAACAGTAAATGTTTTGATATACATAAATAAATAAAGAATTCAATCCAACAAACGTTGTTTTATTTTGTATATATTTCCCAACAATGTAATATGTCCTGTTACCTAAATATGAAATTACCTTTATCTGCTAGGTAGCCTAACAATTTTTCGCCAAGCTTTACATAAAAAAATATAACATGACCATGTCATTAACAATAAATACGTTTCACAGTAGGGGTCTGCAGCGGGTGTCCGGGTGTACTGAAAACCCGGTAATCCATATTAGGCGCGCGTAAAATTTCGCGTCAGAGCGCAGTACGCGCGACCGCAGATTTTAATTTCTGCATTCATTTGTTTCGAAACTGATTGTATTAATTTGCAAGCAGCGCAACGGACAACTAATTTCGATAGACCTTCAGTTTAAAAAATACATTAATGTTGCTTACAAAAATATCACTTTACAATTGAAGAAATTTGAATATTCACATTTACATTTTTTGTGTCTCCAAACACTTGGTTTTTCCACTAGGGAGTTTTTTTTAACAACTCAAAATTTTTGACATCTCAAAATATGTGAATAAGAATATTTTAATAAAAACTTTCCTAATCCAACTATAGATGGCTCTAGTGAACATATATATATATATATATATATATATATATATATATATATATATATATATATATATATATATATATATATATATATATATATATATATATATATATATATATTTATATATATAAATATATATATATATATATATAAATATATATATACATATATATATATATATATATATATATATATATATATATATATATATATATATATATATATATATATATATATATATATATATATATATATATATATATATATATATATATAGTATCATGAAATTAATGATATTATATATCGCTGACTCCTTTCAACAACGTCATATATAAAAAAAAAACTTGATTTTCAGGAGATCGTTTTAAAAGTTTAAAAATATAATAAAATGTATTAAAAAAATATCAAGCCACTTATTGAACTTTTTACTATGCAACATATCTTTTTAGGTAAAACTTGAATGTTTTTTCTCCATTTGAAAAATATTTAGAATATATAAAAAAATTATTAAACAATTCCTTTTCTTCAAATTGCAAAAACAACACTTTCTGCCCTGTAGCGGGTAAATATAAAGGTAAAAAATATGCCGCTTTTGCTGGCAAATGGTAGATTTTTTGGACATTCCGAAAACGCGCTGAGCTGAAAATTGACGGTTTTTTTATATATGACGTTGTTGAAATGAGTGAACGATATGTAGGAGTTTAATTATTATTATGGTTGTCAATCATGGATGGAATGGTGAATGTATCACATGTGTACATTGATCACTTAACATAAGCCCTTAAATCATAAGCGCTGTGAATACCCACATTTCCGTATTCTCCTTCTTCTGTTTTGAGACGTCAAAAATTAATAAATTTGAAAATGCCTTTATTTAATAATTTAAGGAATAATTTCATATTTCTTTATATATTTAAGTTTTATTTAATTTTTCTTTTATGTGACAAGGAATTGTTTATTATTGTAAATATTAAAAAAAATATTTATTACTTTGTAATTTATTTTTATTATAATTTTACATGAAACACGATTCCTTTGTCGAATGCCAATAAATATAATTCAATGGAATGGCACCGATTCCATTTGGTTCGTATTCTCATTAACCTTAAAGGGAGTGAATTGCAGTTGGTACCGTTATAACTCATTCACAAATTCAATAACGCAAGTACTTCGTACTTTGAAACGAATAAAAACACATGAAATAGCACGTGCTATGTGTAATTCAATGCGTATGTTTAGGTAGACCTTTTTTTGCTTTTTGCACATTGCTGTTCGTTTACATGGTTATGGAATAATGCTAATTACAACATTTCACAAAGCTTTGTGCCACAAAATACCCCGCGGTTTGTAAAAATTCGTTCACACGTTGGCAATGATGTTAGCAAAACGGTGAAATGTGTTCTTTGTAGTCGACTAGAATAATTATTTTTCTTTTGAATCAAAGGTAAAGCGTCTAACTAGTGTTTCATTCAATAGTTCCAGCTTTCAAAATGGTTCTATGTTTCAGTTAAAAGAAAAAAAATTTACAACTGTTTGGGAAAGTTTTACAAACGAGTTTAAAAATTATTACGATGGCAAAAAATACATACTATTTGAATAGTAAGTATGAGTAACTATGCCATATATTTATTTTTACATACACGATTTACAATTTGTTGTTATTTTTTTCACTCTCTATTATTTCATGCTCTCTTTAAATTTATTTTAGCTGTTCATTTAAAGAAAAAGTGTCATTACAAGCGTAATAAACTAAGTGCATTGCCATTTTTTTTATTTAATATTACTCAAATCATTAAAAAGGCTTTGACATTTTCTTCGCATTATTTTTACGTAACTTCTTAAATATACTTTACTACTGGCCTTCATTCATACACAAAAGATGAAAAGAGCATTCCATCTAAAATATATGTTGCAATGTTATTTTGATCGTTAATTATCTATAGCGTTTTATGCAGATTGATTAATTGATCATATATGTATGACTTTAAAAATTTAAGTGGTGTGGTTGTTAATCATGAGTAGAATGGTGAATGTCACACGTATGTAAAGTGAACATTTAACCAGTCTATGACTAGTCGCAAGCCCTCTAATTACCCTGACTTCCATATTCTTCTTCCTCTATGTTAAGATATTAAAAATTAAAAAAAATAATGACTGATTCATCTGAAATATTACTACCTTAAATTTCTACTTACAGATTTATTTTTATGTCAGTAACAGAAATTTAAAGCTATAATTCCAAATTATTTAGATGTAAAATCTTGTTAATGAAAACTGTGACAATATTATAGCTTAAATGAGCATTGACAATAAAATAAATCGCTTATCAGCAATAAACACAAAATAAACAAAATAACTTGGTTTCTAATGGGCGATATATATTATTACAATCTCAACAATTTAATTACAGTCGTTGTTTTGATATGCGGTCGACCCCAGTCAAGCGGGTGGCCGCCATTGTTCCGTGGCAATAATTATATCTAATATCTAGTGTACAGTACTGAAAGGGAGTCGCGTACTGCTACCAATTTTGTATCATTCTATACAGGAAGATTCGTAGAGGAATGTGAATAAAATGTGTTTTGGCCGCCTATTTAGGTTTTAAGGTAAACTTTACATGCAAAGTATCTTAAATACTTTATGTGAATTACCAAACAATGAAAACATTAATGATCAAAATAAACAATTAACCTCTCCGGGAGTACAATAATTGATGTCCAACTTTCTCTGGGGAGTGAGTTATTTTTACATGATTTTTTTTTAATGTTCACAAAGTCTATGAATTCTGAAGAAAAAAAATATAAATACGTCATCTTTTCGAAATATTTGTAAATTATGAAAAAATAACATACATACTCGTATATCCACAGATGCCATTGCTATACAAGTTTCATCATACTAACTGACAGACGGATTTCGACGTTCATTAACGTCGATAATCCTTTTAGGAAATATCCCACTAACGTCAATATACGTTATTATTCCCGGAAAGGTTAAACCAGTAATACTCATGACGCAATAAATTAAAGAACATCAAATCACTATTTTATAGGAATCTTAACGTAAGGTACACTTTTAGTTGAAATAAATTGCTGTTTTTTTTCCCTTTTTTTCCCGATATTTTTCTCTTAAACGCCGAGGAATTGGTAAGATCGTCAAATTGAAAAAACTAACAGTACACAAAAAGTCCTGATTCCAACGTTAATTTGTAAAAGTGAAGCATAGGGTCGCCAAAATATGGATTAAAGTTAACTAAATGCAGTTGGAATGTGATATTTTTAATAAATGTGAGAAAACACGATGTATGATAAATGTTTGAATGGTGAAATAAGGTAAGAATGCAAGGCTGAAACAGTGTAGAAAAGTGATTAAAAAAATAAACAGATTTATGAACTGTAAAATTAACATTTTAACAGAATACTGTTTTTAAGATCATTTAAATGATACGTTCTGTTCTACTCCAATCTTTCTTTCTTTCAAACTTTCAAACTTTAAAGCTAAATTGTTCGAAATCTTATAAACCGAAAAAGGTAATTCTATTCCCTGTCCTTTCCTTTTCTTCTTTTCCTATCACTGTCATCTACTTTTCTCTTTATCTCATCCTTGTCTCATGTTCTTCCTTTATATAGACCACTATTATGCAGAGTTGTGAAGAACTATAATTGGTAATCATGATTTTACTTTGTATTCTGATGTATCATATATTGCAACTGTTGTTCTTCCTTCCAATAAAAAAAAAATAAAAAATACGTATTTTAATGAATAATTCTTCCAAATATAAGTATTTTGTGCTTAAAATTAAAATTTTCCCTTGAATTCATCTGGTTGTTTCTGGTACTGGCAGGATGCTTTTAACATCTGATACATTGAAACTTTTGTAACCGAACAAGAACAATTATTTTAAGAAATGAGCTTCCTTGAAATAATTTATCCCGAGCTACTCTTACATCTAAATGAAATTAGTTTTCAATCTAATAGCCCGCATCCATTTTACCTACAGGGAGATGGGTTATTTAGCGAATGCAAAGGGTAAGGGAAGAAAATTTAATTTTCTTCGAAACTGATTAAACTTTCTCCATCCTGACAAGTCAAGAAACTTCGCTTCACTGATTCTTGGCTCTTATGTTATAAAAAAAATATGCATTTTTATACCGCGACTAGGCAATAAAATTATCCATACATTTTGTAAATTAAAAACATTGTTAATTTTGTGGAATGGTAATATAACGCTCTCCTTATCATTCAAAGTTCACATTGTGTAATAAAAATGTAAAACACTACCTCATGACTTCCGGTTTCGGAATAACCATTTCATCGCAGGTTAAATGTAGACTAAAGTAAAATTGCTACGGTCTCTTATTTGCGTGAAATTAAAATGACTTTATTCTTCGAAGGACAGAGAAAGAAGACAAAGGAATCACAATGGGAATATTGTTTGTATTGATTATTTATTTATTACGGATAAGTCCTTAATTTACTTTCCTTATATCTAATTTACTAATTTTTCTAGATTATCTAAACGAAGATCAGTTTTATAAACATGTATTTTTTTAAATTTGTTGATTTATTTTAATTATGATCTTCATATATAAGGTGATTAGCAAACTCAGAAAAAAATATATTACTGAGATACCTTAAGATGGGGACTGGCTGGAGCATTTCGTCGTAACGTCGTAACGTTGCTCGCGGCAACGGCTCCTACTATGGATGGAGCGCTCGGCTCGCTGTACTGACTATACGAATGCTCGCATCGTAACGTGTTACGTTACGATGAAATGGCTCCAGTCAGTCGCCACCATTAGACGTTCTTTAATACAATGTATTTGTTTATCAGAATTAAGGAGACTGTAGCAATTTCACTTTAGTCTATATTAATTCCAGGTGAAATGGTTCTTCCGAAACCGGTAGTCATGAAGAATTGATTTTAAGTGATATTACACAGAATGAACGATGGGCGATTAGGAGAATGTTGATACATACAATTTAAAGTACCAATTATTTTCCATTAAACTAAGACCTCACTTTGCGTCGTAGATACGTTCCAAAATATCGCGGCGCGAAATTGAAACAACGCAAAGTGAATTGCTATTTTCCATTGGAAATCATTTAAATATCAAAGATAGTTTACCGTATTTTTCATTCAGTCCTTAAATCTAAAAAAATAAAAATATATACATAACAAAACAAAAGCAAAACTTTGAAACAACGCAAAGTGAAACGACGCAAAGCGAGGTCTGAGTGAAATTGTTTTAATTTACTAGATGTCCATTTTTTACATGTTAAACAAATTGGGGTGATATTGAATAAAAATTGCATCTAAATTTTCTTCCACTCTTTAATATTTTATATTCAACCCTCCGCATTATATATGTGCGTAGTATTAATAATATTTTATCCCTATATCTACGAAGGTTTGCTGTCAGGCGGAACCTACAAACAAGTCCCTTGCATATCGATTACATTTGTTTAGGACAAGGTTACATGATTAACTTGGGAACTAACGGTAAAATAAATTAAGTTATTTTTACGAATTCGTGAAACTTGGTTTTAAAAATATACAATATGTAGGTAGTTAATTTGTTTTTTATTTTTTATTTTATGTAACTATTTTAGTTTTTTTTTTGTATTGTACACATGTTTATAATTCCAGGGAATGTAAGCAATTTATTAAAAGCATTTCCCATTTCTTCTGTAAGACATATGAAAAAAATATTTCTATGCACATATATTTTATATACCACACAAATCATGGTCTATCACTTCGTTCTTCCCAAGAAAGAAAACTTTCCATTCCTCGCCATAACACATCATTTTCCAGTAATTTCTTCTCTGTACTATGGGAATGAATGTAAAAAATCTCTCCTTGTAAAAAATGCACCTTTTGTAATAACTTTTATGCAACGTCTGAAATATAACTGTTTACCATTAGAATCCTAACTGTCTATAAAACTCCCTCCCTTAGTTTTTCCCTCTACCTCCTTCTCGAAACCCCCTTTTCCTTTGCCTTCCTTATTATCATCAATTCGTAATTAAAGTTTTTTTAAATGTTTAAGTACTATCAATTCTCTGATTGCAAACAGCTTTACATGGTATCAAACGTTTTGATGAGAAATATTTTTCCTTTGTGACAATTTGTTTTAAATTTTGAAAGTACACAAAAACGAAATTGATTCTCTGTAGGACTGTAATCGAAATATATTGTAGATGTCTCAACAAAGAGGAACACAAATATGTCTAAGGAATGTGGGAGTCCAATGTAGATCTTACAGCTTTACTTTAACTGATCGCCTTTTACACTTTTCTATCGTTCATTATTCTGCCTATTACTGAATATCCATACCACTCAATTTTTGGAATTAGTAATTATATAAATTATCCAAGTATTCGTGTACATTCATCATACACACGACATATAGTGGGATTCATATTAAGTTATTAGCAGGATTTTTTTTATTGTGTGTGTCTTTCTTGCTTATTATTTACACATACTTGGAGAAGGATAGAATATTATAAATCTTGCTAGATGTCGCCTCTAACGTGCGTGTGAGAGTGTGCTCGGATATTCAATATATTTGCAACTAAAAAATATCAAGTGGTTTTGATATTTTCATAGGCAGAATGGTGAACGAATAAACTACCTAAGTAAACACCTAACCCTTTTGACGTTATATCTTGAATCGTATAAATTCCCCATACTTTTTCCGTTATTTTTCCAAATTCTGATTTCCATTCTTCATTTCCATAAATAGCTTCAAGTCTATAAATTTATACAAAATATCAAAAATATATAAATTTAGCAATTGTCAATATGTTTTAAAAAAATATTAAAATTAAAACAAAAATCAGTATTAAAACGCAATCCAGAGGAAAAGATTAAATGTAAGTGATTAAAATATTAAAATAAATATTATAGAACTTTCTTTTATGTAAGGTTGTGAAAGTAATCAGTGAAATAGTTAACGGCATTTTTCAAGAATAAACGTTTCAATATTTCAGATTGAAACAATTCACATAATATATTTTTATAAATTTATAAATTCACATACGCTAATTTTTGTATAAATTTAAAAATGTAAAGTAATCGTAATATGTAAAAATAAAAAATAAATTAAATGTAAAATGAAAAATTTATAAACGTGTACAATTTCAGAAATTTTAGTAGATTGTGTAAATTTTGATTTTCTCGTAACCTCCATCTGCCAAGCCATACTTTACATGTACTGCCTACTTCTTTCATTCTGACCCTCCTTAAATTGCGGAGCCTTATTCTCACTTCACACGGCTCGTGAGAGAACTTTTTGCAACATTAGTGACAAAAGAATAGGACTTATACATGATCACAGCTTGTGCCTTTGAATATGTTCCCATTCAAAAAATCCCTTTCTGCGAGACAATTTTACCCGTGTCTATTCTTACACGATTTATTTTAAACATAAAAACCCTTTATTGTAATATATTCCGACAATATGCGTATGTAATCCCATTTCTTTTGTTGAAAAATAAATTCCAGGGTGATAAAAACTTTCTTCCACAATTGAATGGAAAATGGGCGGAAAAAATAAATATTCTCCTAATGTCGTTGTACCTCAGTCTCTACGCATTTATAATTCTTAATTTTTGCATATATCGACATTTTCTTTGGTTAAGCAAAAAGCAATGTATAATTTTGAATAAAAAACAAATTAAATAAAGGTTGTTACCATGATTTAAGAACTCTGGTAACCAGTAGACTGTAATAAAAGACTTTTATTCTTTTAAGACCTTTATTTTCAACAAATTAAAACGGCTACTAATTGAGTCGAAACGTTTACTCGAGCATACAGAAATCCGTCGATCGGAAACGTTTAATTCTATTCACTATCGGACTATTCCAGGAATAATTTGACAAGAAGAAATGGAGAAAAGAAAAGAAGACGCTAACTTATAAAAAAGACTTTCATTTGGTTTCTTAAGTATATACAAAATATACTAAATTATGGTTAATTTTTTTTTTTTAAAAATGAAAGTAATGTTTGTATAACCACTCACCGAGATTTTCGTCTATGTTTCGGTTTTTGACTAACATAATAAATGCATGTCGGACCTAGGCCTTTAGTGCATGTTTTTTGTGCAATCCTTTCTTCATGTTGGTCCTATGGTGTACCAAAATTCGCATGTGATTAACATTTTGAGTTTTCATTTAGTAGTGACGAGTATTATGGTTTGCATGCTGTTGTCACTACAATCACTACTGTCTTGAAGAAGAGACGGGTACGTCATGAAACCGGTAGCCAAAAATCTCGGTGAGTGGTTATTTACGAACATTACTAATATTTTTGTAAAAAAATGACAAACCACAATATTTAACGCTTTAGATATATGGTAATGAGAAATTTTATACTTGAAATATATGTTACTTACCCATAATGTATAAAATTGCGTATTCATATCTGAAAATATATTTTTTTATGATGAAATACTGATGATTCTTATCAAAATTAATAAAATAAAACCCCAATACGTATTTAATTTTTAGATTTAAATATGCCTGATATATGGCATATTTTGCATAAGATTTAAAGCTTCCCGTTTAATATATTTTTATTATTTATATTTATAAATACAAAATACATCTTTTTAAAAAAGGGGTAATGTATTTTACTGAGTAAAAAAATCAAAAATATAAACTGACTGGGTATTTTAAGAGTAATTTACCGTTGTTCTTTTAAACATCTTAACTAAAAGGTAATTAAATACAACATTAAAATGTTTTGTTTAAGCTTCGGTCTGGTTGAATTCCGAAGAAGTCTTCCCGTTAGTGAAAATTTAGCATGGAAAATGTATCACTCGGGAGCTCGCCATTGATAGTGTGTTAAAATTTTACAGTGCCTCGCGTTTCCGGTTGTCTGAAAAATTCTCGCGGTTTTGTGAGAACGATTTCGCGCATTGGTTTGACCGCCTAACTAAGTTGATACTTATGAATGAAAAATTGGCTAGGAACAGCTCGGAAAAAATCGAGAATATTTTTGCCATTTAAAGCGAATCTCATTCCAAAAAAAATTTCAAAAATTATTTTTAAAAAAAAATATTTTTGAAAATTGAGCATCAAATGTACTTTCAACGAAAAAATATTTATATTTCAGTATTACCTGTAAAAAAAACTGATCTGATCATATGAAACTTAATATTAACATGAAAATATTTAAATGCTTATTTACCTGATCAAGGGTCACTTTGTTTGGATTTGAAAAGAAAATTTTACAAAGAATGTATTTATGTTCTAAGTGTGGCTTAAATATACATCCTCATTTTACATTTTTTAATATTGAACACATATTAAACAAACAACAACTATGAAAATTATTTTCTATGACACCAACAGTGACTGTTTAAAAATACGTTCGTACAACAAAGCGCCTTCATAATATAACAGCAAAATAAACATACACACTTATATATATATATATATATATATATATATATATATATATATATATATATATATATATATATATATATATATATATATATATATATATATATATATATATATATATATATATATATATATATATATATATATATATATATATTTATATATATATATATATGTATATATATATAAATATATAAATATATATATATATATATATATATATATATATATATATATATATATATATATATATATATATTTATAAATATATATATATATATATATATACATTATATATATATATATATATATATATATATATATATATATATATATATATATATATATATATATATATATTATATATATATATATATATATATATATATATATATATATATATACAATTTTATAATATTTCGTAAATTCTCGGACACAAGTTTATTGTGTTTTCCGAGGGACATCCGATTATGTGTTTACCTCTCTGGACGTCGTCCTCCCGCTTGTATCTTTCGACAATCTGCGGATCCATTTCGGTGAAGAATGGCCTTATTAAAAAGTTTGTAAGAGTACGCCTCTACGCTGAAATATGGGTTTTATAAACACGGGGCCAGATAAAGTGAAATATTCCCTGGGTACAATCTCATTTTAAGTACTTAATAAAAACATTTTCCCTTCTTCTCGGCAGGAAGTGCACGGACAATACAAATTTTGTGCTTTGAGGCAACTTTCGCCTGACATTGTTAGTCGTTGGGCAAATAACTCCCTCATCAACCTGATACTTTTTTTATAACTGAATATTTATTCATGATGATTCGTATTTGGGTCTGTCTATCAAAAAGTCCTGGGGCCATTTCGAAAATGAAATTTGTCGAATAACATGTTGATGACATAAACTATCCTACGTGTGTTATAAATTGACGTAGTTTTCTAGCAATATCATCAAAAACCAAATTTGTATTTAAATGCGTATATTAATTAAAAAAATTAGTTTTACTCGGTAAATACCACTATTTAATAAGATCTATTGTAACACGTGTTTTGATGCATTCCGCATCATTATCAAACACCGTACGGTATTTGATAATGGTAAAAATCAAGGTGTTTAAGATTTTGAACACACAAGTATTTATATTTTTATTTGGGTAGATATTAAGTAAATAGGTTGCTAGGTAGATAAAAATGAGTTGATGGAACTTATTTTATCAAATGCAATATTTTTTATACCGTTTCAAAATTGATAGAATGATTATTATAAATTTTTTACTGTATTTAGAAAATATGGGAAAAATATTATTTAGACATCTCAAATTTTATCTAATTATAATTTTAAAATTAAGATCCCCGAGAATGACAAGGTGCTTATCAAAAGAGGTTGAAAAAAAGCACCAAACATTTAGTTGGTCGAAGATAAAGTTGGAACCTTGTTTAATAAAGTTTAAAATGTGCCACAAAGCATCAGCAAAAAACATTTATATAACTGCGCATGTATCATATCGCTCACTCCTTTCAAGAACGTCATAAATCAAAAATAGTAAATTTTCAGTTGTGCGTGTTTTCGGAATGTCCAGAAAATGTACTATATCCCAGCAAAAGCGTCATATTTTTAACTTAATATTTAACCGCTACAGAGCAGAAAGTGTTGTTTTTGAATTTTGAAGAAAAGGCATTGTTTAATTATTTTTTTCAAAAAACTAAATATTTTTCAAATGGAGAAAAAACTTCAGATTTTACCTAAAAAGATCTGTTGCACAGTAAAAAGTTCAGTAAGTGGCTTGATATTTATTTTTAATACATTGTATCTTATTCTTAAACTTTAAAAACGTTCTCCTGAAAAATCAAGTATTTTGATTTATGACGTTCTTGAAAGGAGTGAGCGATATGTGTATCAACGATGAATAAATGGTTAATTTTAACCCCTTTCACATCATTGATGATTGAAATGATAACATTATAAATTTTATTTTTAACAAAGCGTTGTTAGGTCCAACGGCTTGGTGGAGTGTAATCAGTGGACAGTGGGTAGTGGATATTCTAATTGGAAAGCATGTGAAGCATACCTCGCTTTTGTAATAGAATCGTGATGTTTGCACGCATGCGCTCGCTTCAAACAAAAAAGTGAGCTTTATTTAGCTAAATTATGAAAGCATAATGGAAAGAAAACATTATGACTCTGTTAATGCTAATAGTGAACACGGTGGCGGTAAAAAAACACACACAAATTACGATAAAAAAAATAACTGTGGAGGAGTCAGGCAATACGTAGTAATTTGTGTAATGCAAAAATACCTTGTGTCAAATTGTTAAAGGGAAAAAATAAATGTACATTTAAATATATTTAAAAAAAATACTAGCAGTACCCAAATACGCTAAGTTAAATGTAAAATAAATAAAACAAAAAGCACATATTTTTACAATGCTTGTGAACTTATGTACATATCAAAAACCGATGGAACAACAATATATTATCTGCTCAAATTATAAGCTTAATAATAAAAATGAAAATGGTATTTTCTGGCGTTTCTCATGTGTGTGATTATAATCCAGGATTCGGATCTCACATACTAATATAAGAGTTTCTGCTTAGTAAAAAGCTTCTTTACATCTCACCAATAGATGTCTCTAGTGAAGTTCTAGTGATTCATGAACAAGGTTTCTAAATTGATTAATATATTTAGAACTTCCAAGAATTTGAGTAGTGTGGTTGTCAATAATGGGTAGAATTGGTGAATGTTACACGTGTGTAAAGTGATCACTTAAACCAGCCTATGGCGGTCGTAAGCCCCGTAAATGCCCAGACTTCCATATTCTTCTTAATCTTTGATGAGATGTCAAAAAATAATATCAATAACAATACATTAAAATCCTAATACATTAATATACAAATAAAAGTCACAGCACCCCGCAAGAAGTACGCTGTCTGCCTTGAACTATTTTGAGTCCTACGTGAGTTGCTTTAACGTTCAATAGATGGCGCTTCTATTTCAGTTATAAAAATGCATAAGAATTAGTTTTCTGTGTCACAGGTGAAAACAGCTGTCATCGGTTACTAAAACACACAGTTTTGCATGATAAATCCTACACCCGTTAAAAAGGAGAACAGATGAAAAAGTTAAAACACTACTAGGTTAAATATCTTAAATATTTGTTGAAGATAAATTTATCGAACACAAAATTGAGTGATATCCTTGTATTAAATTTAATGATATTAAAAATATTTTTTCCTTAAATTTTTTCCGCAGATACTTTGTGACACATTTTATTAACTTTATAAAATTAATCAACTTTCTTAAAACAAAGTTGAATAATTTTATAAACTATTTAAAAAATAGTTTATAATTCTGACACTTGTGTTGTGTGTGTTTAGTTTAGAAGTTTACAAAAATCTAAGTTTTTAAATAATTTTAGTTTTCATCTAAGTTTTTAAATAATGCTGAACTATTATTATGTAAAAAAAATCTAAATCTTATTCTTTTACGCAGGTAGGTGCATATTAAAAAAACTTAAACCAGATTAGATACCTACTATTTATTACTTACAGTCGAATTCCTTTACCGAAATTGTTTTCAGAATGATTTGTGTTACGTTGCATGTAGCTACAGAGTAAGCTGATACCGCGAAATGAGTACAAATCCTTGTGTCATTACATCAAAGTAGACAACCGAACGCATGCGGAAATACACGAAGTCACATCCGCTCGCACGAGTGCACCAACTGTGTACCTTTCTACTAGACTAGTGGATAGGGGTAGCTTTACTATGATGCACGAAGGTTTTATTGAACCCGAGCTGTCTACATATATATTAAATTTTATCGCTTAATAATAAAATAAAAATTTTGATATAACCTTTAAGAGTTTTTAGCAACGGGTAGTTTGATAACCTAAAAACTAAAAAAATCTACTTACGAAGTTTAATATCCTGTTATATAAAAATGAACGTGGTATAATTCAAACAGTAAACTATAAATATACGTATCAAATCACACATCTCATATTTCACCAAAAACTAGAAGAAAAAATAATAATCCATTGTATATAATGAATATTTTTTTATTTTTAATTAATGTTTTACTTAGTAAATACCACTTTTTCTTCAAATCTACTATGACACGTGTTTCGATGCATTCCACATCATTTTCAAACACCGTAAGTTTCATACGGTGTTTTAAAATGATGCGGAATGCATCGAAACACGTGTCACAGTAGATTTTAATAAATAGTTGTCTTTACTAAGTAAAACAATAATTAAAAATGGATAGATTTTACCACAAAGTGACGAATCAATTAATGTAATATTTTTTATTTGAAAATTACGAAGAAAATTTGCAGTTATCTTTCTGTAAAATATTTTTACATAATTTGTCATTGTGTTTCATGTCAAATATGAAAGAGAAAATCACAATGAAATTAAAATAATACGTTAGAAAGTTATGATAATCAAAAATTATTTAAATTTGGCAGTTACTTGGTATTAATATCTAAACATCAATATAGGGGAGGCTGAAGTCATAAAAAAACATATATCACATATTCCAAGATCTCAGTAATTAAACATAAAAATAATTTAAATAATAAAGAAACCTTCTTTATCCTTCAACATTCTAAGGGATAAAAAGTAGCTTATGCTTCACATACGGTATTGAATAATAATGCTGAATTCATCAAAACAGGCGTCAATTTTTTTTTTTAATATTTGTATTTTCCATGTTAAACCCACCAAAAATAATTACTCGTTAAATGTATTTGTGTATAAATACGCGTTACAATAGATTTTAATAAATAAATAGTGCTATTTTCCAAGTATAATTTTAATAAAAAAACAATTGTTCGTTGAATATATTTACGTATAATTTTCCCAATTATTACGATGTCGCAATGAAGTTTCGTTTAATTAGCTGCCGTATGACAGGGTCATCGCACGCCTATCACGTACGGTCTGTTGTTTATTTTACAGGAACTCAAGGCGGTTCGCCGCTCATTTGCATGTTAATTTGGCGTCCGCCCGTGTACTCGTATGTGACAACCCTGAACCAACAACTCTAACCAACGTCTATGTGACTTTGACTGGATCTTAACTTTGTGTAAAATGTTAGATACCTATCAGAATATCTTATAAAGTTGCATGCATGGACGGGAAAGGCAATAATAGAACTTGCAATGATTGAAATGATTTAACAGTATTAACTATAATTTTAGATAGTTGCATCAACTGTTGAAAAATGCTGAGAACAAAAAAATATCACTCACTCCTTTCAAGAACGTCATAAATCAAAAATCGTCAATTTTCAGTTGTGCGTGTGTTCGGAATGCCCAAAAAATGTACTATATCCCAGCAAAAGCGGCATATTTTAAACTTAATATTTACCCGCTATAGGGCAGAAAGTGTTGTTTTTACATTTTGAAGTAAAGGTATTGTTAAATTATTTTTTTAAATATACTTAATATTTTTCAAATGGAGGGAAAACCTTTAGGTTTTACCTAAAAAGATCTGTTACTCAGTAAAAAGTTCAATAAGTGGCTTGATATTTATTTTTAATACATTGTATTATATTTTAAAACATTAAAAACGTTCTCCTGAAAAATCAAGTTTTTTGATTTATGACGTTCTTGAAAGGAGTGAGCGATATGTGTACGTACTTATATATGGTATATTTTAAATAAATACAGTCAATTCCAAAATGAAAATACGCTCAATTAGAAAAATATTTTCACCAAATAAATAATATCACTTTATTTTATGAAGCAGATATTTTGCCATAAATTTACGACATTTATAATTAGATACAATTTAATCTGATTAATAATACACATTTATTTTAAGAAATGACTGTTAACATGACCTTTACTAAAAAGCAGTAATAAATTTTATTGTTTTATGCTACTGTAATTAGGAATAAATAGCAATGAAAATTATAGTCCACACTAAATTCCGCAAGTCATAAAATATAAAAGAATGTAATAACTAACTGAACACGAATGCTTTCTCCAATATCATAGAATAATTATGAACATAAAAAAAATTAAGGTGGATCTAACAAATAACTTACATTATTTTCTAACCCGATTATTTTACCATATTAAAATAAAACATTTTTTTATTGTTACAATGACAAATATATGTATATTATTGGATTAAAAAAGAGTTCTTACAAAATAAAATCTATTTTAATAGATGGCTGTTGTAAGCTCAATAGTAAATTTACATAAGAATTGTTATAATATTTAGAGAAATAAACCATATAACATTTTTTTTTAAAATTTAAATTGATTATTATTTTTTACGTTTTCTATGGCAAGTACGCAGCAAGTAAATTGTACAAATGTTGTAAAAAATCTTCCTTATCCGTATCCACACCCGAAACCAATGGTGCATATGGCACTGGATTAAATTGACGCAATGTAATTTTGATCCTTAATTATATGAAGGCAAGGTGATCAGTCATACGCTTTATGTCAAAAGGTAATATTTAAAAAAATATATTAGAATGAAGTAACTACTATATAACAAATGCGGTAACTACTATACTATTATGGCGATAGTTGAAAATTTTAGTGTTTCATAAAAAAATGTATTGTTTATATTACTTTTATAAAATTAGAGAATATTATATGTTGACCTATGTAGAGTAGTGGTTAGCGTGTTTAGTTACAGCGTGATTCCCAGGGGGGTTCAAAATAAATATAAGTGTCAATTAACGCTTATATTTATTTAATAATACCCTGTACTGGTACCTGAAACGCAGAATTATTTTCATATTTGGAGATACTTTGAAAACATAATTTTTATTTTTTTAATGACTCGTTATTTTATTCACCATATATTTTTGATGTGTCCAAATCTTTCACCACAAATCTAGATTTCTTCATTTAGTATTTATTTATATTTATTATATTATTATGCACATTGTATTGGGAAAAATCTTACTTACGTTTTAAAAAAGTCTCTGATAAATAAATAAAAAACTTTCTCAACTCAACCACAGATGGTGCCCAGAGTTCGTATATGAAAGAAAGTTTCAATTAAAAGATAAATTCAACTTCCGAGAAGTGGTGTGATTGTCAATCATGGGTAGAATGGTGAATATTTCACTTGTGTAAAGTGATCACTTAAAACCAGCCTGTTATAAGTCAAAAGCCCTGTTAATACCCAAACTTCTATATTCTCCTTCATCTTTTTTAGATATCAATTAAAAAAGCTCGTAGGTCGACAAACCCAGATTTATTAACAAAGATTTGA
Source organism: Brachycentrus maculatus (assembly GCF_059751285.1). NCBI lineage: Eukaryota > Metazoa > Arthropoda > Insecta > Trichoptera > Brachycentridae > Brachycentrus > Brachycentrus maculatus. Next base: position 615,691 of record NW_028280776.1, read on the forward strand.
ACACACTAAATATAATGTCAACTTTATTATTTGTCAGTGTTTTTACACGACGATTTTCAACTTAGAATTATAGAAATAAATATTTCGTGTCACGCTACTTCATTTTAACCTAAAAATCATAATAAATAACATGTATAAATTATCGTGAACAGTTTTATTTTGAGCTTAAATAATATCTAAATCAACCTGATATATGTACTTATTTGTCATTCAACATCAGAAAAGTGGATTTTCATTTGATAAAGATTTATATTTTTTTATGATTTACAACCTGGTTAACGTATGCATAAATTTATGGTATTATTCATAGATTTTGGAGCATATATTATCTGGCTCTTCATGAATATTTAAGACCTGCTTAGCAGTCAAGTTCATGAAAAGAGCGGTTCACAATATGCGCCTTATTGTGAGAATACGTGGGGGTAAATTACTGAAATTCCATTCTAGTCCTTACCCCTCTCACTTACATGACCAGAAACCTAAAACAGCTGCAGAAGTAATTTTAAAATACTGACCAAAATACAAATATCGTGGATCATCTCTAGGTTAATTATAACTTCAACAATTAGACTCGTGTTTGTACTTAAATAAAGGCCAATGATATCATATACTGGAGATATTAACTATTTAATATAAAAATTGTTGTTTCAAAAACTCATAATATATTCTTTGACTGCCCCCCATTTCATATTTGCATTTAAGTTTACAATATTTTTCTGCCCACATTTTACTATGATTTTATTAATGCAGATCAAATAACTTATTTGGTTTTTTTCCATTCTCTGTCTCCTCGTTTATATATTTTTTTGGATTTTAAAATGTATTATTTGTAATCACTCGCAAACGAGTAAAGACTTATAAGAGATAATAAAGTATATTAAACAAAAAGTGTTATTTCATTATATCATAAAATAACAATATCTTATACATCATCCTTTTACCCAGGTTCTGGTGTAAGCATCTTAAAATATTATCAAAGGTATTAATAACAGAATAAATTATTCAATATCATTATCTTATATTTTTTAATGTTTGTTTGTTTGTTTGTAATTTCCACTATTACATCATTTTGGTTAGTATTTTTTTTTCATTTAAAAAGCAGAACTATTGACTTTGGCTTTTCGTATTTTATGATCAAGATAACACTTCTATAATCCAATCTAGATCTTGAAACATGATGACAAAGAAGGGACGAAGAGAAAGAGAAAAAAAGCTACGTGACGTGAAACTTTTTTTCTTTTCAGAATTTAGGGATGAAAGTAGAAAAGACTTAAGATTCTTTGAAATTTTTGAAGGTCTTTTTTCTTTTCATTATTATTATTTTTTGTTGCTAATCAGGGGAACTAAGTTTTTTTTCTGTATGTTAAAAATAAATGTTCACTTAATATACCCTCCTACAAGAATAAAAATACTTTTTAGAAACATAAGAGATAGAATTAAATAACTAAAAATTGCAAAAATGCATGAATTGTATGAAATCGAAAGATATGTATTCGCATCTGCATATTTGACTCGACCTGGAATGTAATTATAGTAAAAAGATGACGCTTTAAAAACGTAATGATGACTGAATCTTTACATATAGGCTTTGATTTCTAGGGCATTTGGGATTGAATAATCAGTTGTTGATCATGTCAGAATGTTTATGATGCCGATGAGGAAATTAACCAACATATTTTTTTTTCATAAAAGTAGCAAAGTCAATATTTTCTACATTATAAAAGTAATCTTAACACTTTAATTTTAGCCCCAGCGTAAAGTTGTTTTAATCGTGTAAAACATGTACCTACTCGTTTTTCATCTTGGTAGAGACACGTTTCAATTCCATATTTTAAAGTAAACGAACTGACGGGGTATGTAACTTGCCGAAGTTCAGTTGGATGTCTCAATGCAAATATCGTGTTCAAATTACCTTACATCCCATCAGACAAAGTTTGTCATGTGTAACGCAAGTTTAAATATTCTGATACTTTAAAATAAGTTTGTATTAGTAGGAAAATACTAATTTGAATTTAATTAAAATATTCTATTTCAACTGCATTTAATATTTATCAAGTTTACCTAATTTTATGGAAGATAGTTTAGCACAGAATTTAAATTCTCGTAATTCTAACCTAACCTTTGCACTTAATCATCTTAACTTGTATATTTCATCCTTTGAACTATTTTAACTTATATTTGCCTTTTTCTCTATACACTCAGCTTAAGATTTTATAAAAAAAATCATTTGACTGGCATTTTGTTTTTCGACATTTTTTCTTATGGAAATGTTTTTTCAAATAAAATATCACTACGTTACATAGTTTATGTGTTTCGCATTTATGGCTTATTGATTATAATTTGAATAATTTTTTATTCCAAAAATCTTTAAATGTTTTATCACTCATATAATAAGGGTGGATTATATGTATAAAATAAATTCTGTGAGTGTTTTTTTTGTAGTAACAAATAAGTGATAAAACTTATATTTTCTACCGCAACTACACTATTATTCAAAGGGATTCCTTGTAGTTTATGATTCTTTAACCCACGACTAATTATATAGTTAAGTCACGCCATTCTCAAATACTATGTATGTAGAATTCTTAAGACCAAGTGAATTTGTGAACAACAATCACACTCAGATGGTGGTATTTTTTATAGAAATATAAACTCATTTTATTTCCATATTATTTCAAGGTTTTTCGTGGTTTTAAAAGCGACTTGCGTTTGAAAAAAATAATCTAGGAAATAGAATCAGATTGAGGGTTAAAGCAAAGCTTCCGTCTCTAAGTCCGCTATACATATGCTATGCTCAGATCAAATTTGATGGCATTTTGGCTACCTGTTGAGAAAAAACTGATTGAAAGTGATATTTTATAATGTTCTAAATAAAATTGTCAGAGAATAATTTATTTTATAAAAAAAAATACCGTTAAAAAATTTAGACTAGTAGGAAATGTCGTGGACTTATGGTAAAAGTTTATGAGTTCAAGACCACTCTACCATACCTAGATTCCTACTTGATACTTTTGGACTCCAAAAATAATGCAATGTAAAAATTTAAACGTTCATAATAAGATCACATATATCGATATTAAAAAAATATATATATTTTAAATTGCGTTTAATTATGACAAGAACTAAATACATACATAGATTTTGATATGCCTGAATGAAGGAAGTCTATAGAAAATTGAATCACAGTTTAGTAAAAATTTTGCTTGATTAAGTACGGCACACCCTGTGTTTTTAAAAAGGGCGCACAGCTTTATCTGCGCTTATATTGTGTATGATAATTAGTACCGAAAAAATAATAATATACTCGATATATCAACAAAAAAACATTTCGTGTGATATCAAAACCTGTATAGTGGGAAGGTGTGTGTAATACAGAATTGACGCACTGCGGTAGTTCGTAATCTTTCCAATGAAACAAGACCGTTATAAATTATTTGATCTGAAAGATAGCATTAATTATGTAAAATTAAAAATCCCCATAGCCGCAATGTGTTACAGCAAACAGAATGGACTCGCAACTAGATTGCTTGTGTTTGTTCCTTTGTGATATAATTCAAGATTAAAACGTTAAGGACAAAGAATATTCTAACATTTAATGGGCATAATTCTGTTTATTTAAAGCAGGAAAGCATTCACTGAGAATATTTATTTGTTTGTTTTATAAAATACTGACGGTAATTTCATTAAATGCGTCTTTCAAAGAATAACAAACTATATTTTCCCTTAACATACACACAAATATACAATATATATAAATATTTATGTATACATATATATATATATATATATATATATATATATATATATATATATATATATATATATATATATATATATATATATATATATATATATATATATATATATATATATATATATATATATATATATATATATATATATATATATATATATATATATATATATATATATATATATATATATTTATATATATATATATATATATATATATATATATATATATATATATATATATATATATATATATACATATATATATATATATATACATATATTTATATATATGTATAAATTTATAAATATAAATGTACATTTATATTAGTGGCTTTTTTGCAGATAGAATAGTGAGGGCAGGGAAAGTAGTAAAAGAAACCATCACAAACACCTAAACATGCTTATTTATTGTAACTACAGACAGTTTGTAGAAGTCAATATTGAATTGTTAGGTAATATGTCCAAAATTAAGCATGGTTATTAGATTGAATTCTACTTTTATTAACATATATATAATAATTTGTTACGCGTTTCGTTTTATTAAAACATTATTAAATACTCATTGTTTGAACACTGAGTAATACTGAGAACACAAATATAAAATTATCTTTTTAAATGGTAAATTTTAAGAAAATTTCTTATATAGTTGTATTGAAAATTGCTATGATTTTAATTGATTAGAACAAGATGAATCTAGTTAGATTATCTAGATTACAGTCAATCAATGTAACAAAAGAAATTTAAAAATGTATTTAAAATAAATCACTTTTCATATCTGTATTTATCAAACATCGTTCTTCCGCATATTCGTCTGAGAGATCGCATTTCAACTGCATTCAGTCCACTTTTTTTACTGATTCTATGCTTGACTTCCCTACTTTCATTCTGTACATATTTATATTATTTATAGATATGTTATCTCAGTAATTCAATTATGAAAATATTTTTACGACCCTAAATAAAACTTGGTTGGGGTATACACGTTTTCGTATGAAATAAAATACTTTGATACGCCTGAAATATAATACTGCCATTTTCTGACGCTAAAACGCTTTTAAATTTGGGATGACGTTTATCCCACGGGGAAAGGCTCTGGCTTGAAATATATTATATATTCCTATTTGTATTGGGAAAAATCTTAAAAGCAATGGAAGGAGATTTCGTAAGTGAATAAAATAAGATGATGTTAAATAGGAGAATGTGAAACTTTTTAAATAATTTCAAATGGATTTACTCAAACATTAGAGTTCATAAATTCAGTTTTTCTCGCAAAAAAAAGAAAAATCTTTTTAATGAGAACCCCATAAAACTCTGGCTTGGATATACGTGTTCTTAGTCGATTCGAGTTGTGACTTTAGCGTTCAGTTAAGAGAAAGTTAATGTCAGATTTGGGACGATCTTGCGTACATGCACGAACATTTCGTATGAGCCTTCACTAATTTCCTCCTGTGTTCCCCTTGCTTACGACCCTTTATAGAAATAAACATATTTTAACGTAAATTTTCAGCCACGTAAATTATGTTTGTAATTTTTTTACCATTTTTGGCACTTCTCGGAATATCTAAAAACTCGCCAAGTCCAAAACTCAACTCCATATCGGACTCAGATCAATGTATCCGTAGATTGACTAGTCTATTTGCGGAGTGACTAACTAAGCATTTGACTGTAACATTCTTACTTCAGAATATTTCTGTGTGTACGAAATTATGTTTTAATTACATGAAATATAATTCATTCTAGAGAATTAATGATATAAAATTTTATGACCATAATCTTATGTTTTTCAATCATTTAACTTAAATATATGTTGCTAAAAGAAAAACAGGTGTTAAAATATGGAAAAGTGTATTGATGACATATAAAACTTTCTAACTTTTTGAGTGTATCCAAAAACTTCAAATAAAAAGTCTCTAACTAAATAAAAGTTTTTCTCAATCCAACATACATCTGTCATGAGATCGATCAATATATCTAGGAGTTTCCGAAAATTTGATTACTGTGGTTATCAATAATATGTAGAATGGTAAAGTTTGCACTTGTGTAAAGTGAACACTTAACCAGCCTATGACAGGTCATAAGCACTCTAAGTGCCCAGACTTCCATAATTTTCTTCATCTATATTTAGTAATCAAAATGTTTTAAAGCTGCCTTAAGTTGCTTATAAGCAAAAAATATAAAATGTTTCTAATTACATTTGAGTCTAGTTTTTCTCCCTCTTCATGCTTTCTGGCACCCTATCTTAAATCTGACCAACCTGCGGTTGCATTTGGGGCGGGGAAGTGCGCCTACCGCCAGGCACTGAATAGCTTAAAATTGAAATTTATATTTAATAAGATGGGTAAAGATAAACAACGAAGGGAGTATAGAGAGATGCGTAGAGTAATATTATAGTTTATATTTTGTAAAACATTTGAAATATTAATAATAATTATATCTCAAAATATATTACGAAGTCTGAGAAGTCCTATGTGAACAAACCCAAATTTGTGAACAATGATAATATTGTGATAAATTATGTTTTTTTATTTAGTTACTTTTTTAGTAACACGGTATTTAATACGCGATAAAAATTAAGGTTTTTTTTTTTTTTCTTCAACTATTAAAAGAAAAAGTAGCAAGATTTTATCACCGATAAAACTATTTTTATTTCAAATATTTTTATCGAACATTGAATTTTACGGTTTTTTTAGTTGTTTTTTTTTAAACATAAAAAAAATCGATACAATTTTTTCTCCTTGTAAGGGCATTATCATAATTCCCTTAAAAGGCGAAACAATAATCACGATTTTTTAAGGGTTTTTTTTAAAATAAAATTTACAGCTTAGTACCCTAAATATCAGTGTTTGATTTCAATATTAAAAATATAAATTATAGAGTTCTACAAATTAAACGCCTAAAAGGTTATTATGTATGAATTCAATACATGGCATATAAGAAAACAGGTGTTAATTTGAGAAGTCTGGATATGGGAAATAAGGCGTTATGATAGAGTGAGGTGGTGGTAGCGTAGGCAAGGCGGACCATAGGCGGAGAAGACCGCACATAATTATGCATTAGTCCCGGCTCAGTCTTTATGGGATGATAGTTTTATGGGAGCATTTATAAAGATTTGGCGCAGTGATATAGTCGCCGTGAGCTTAATAAGTGAACGTGCTGCAAAAGTATGCAGTTTGGCGCCGCGGTGGCAGAAAATAAGCGGTCTCTAACTGTCACTAAAATAATGGAAATATATGTTAGTGCTTCATTTTTGATACTATTTTAACTACACAAAACTCTTAGAAAAATAAGCGGTCCATTTACAAACAACTTTTAAATTAATTCACATACACGTATGTGTATGTGTGTGTGTTTTCTCGTTATTATAGAAGTAAAAAAAAAACAAACTATAATTACCCTTGATGGAGTTGTTTCATAGTGATTCAATTATAAACCAAGCAATTACTCGCATTAATTTAAACTAATACTTTAATTTTAATCTTTTGAAAAACATCGGGAATCTGGTTTTGGTTTTAGAAGAATTAAACATGTTTTTTATTCTAATGTAATACACGTCCACGTCTAGTTATTTCAGAAATAAAATATTTAACCAATAACAACTTTTATGGAGTTGCTTAAAAGTGATTTAATAATAAATTAAGTTATTATTAATTCAAACAAATACGTCGACTTAAATCTCTTAAAAGACATCGGAAATACGGTTATCGTTTCCTTCGTGATATAAATTGAAACAGTTTATCTTGAAATGCAGCTATTGATGAACTATTCAAGCGAGCGGATTTTTCCTTCAAACTTTAGTAAGATATTAAACGTCTCATCCAATGGATTTCTTTCTAACTATCCTATGGCTCAAAGGCTTTTAGATTCGGGAAGTGCATTTCGCATGTGCATTTCCTTTTCAAAACTTCAAGTGTTCCCAAAGCTTCAAAAATGTTCCGCGTGCACTTCACAAAAAGATGTTTGGATTCAATAGATACTTGTTCATATAGAAAACCAAAGTTTTGTAAACTGTATCTCAGAGTGATGTATCTTTCGAGTATAAATTCAACTTTCCAAAACTTCAGCTAAAGACAGCACTGTCACACTTATTTGAACTGTCTTGGAAGAATAACAGCTCTTTGCTTTATTCCACGTCAAAATAAACAATTCAACATATTCTCCTCCGAATCTTTGCCAAATGTGTCAATAATCAATTCAAATTAGTAGCTTCTTGTTATTTATAATGTTTGTAACTTTTACTATGAGTAAGCGGAGTTTCCATTTCAATAAATTACAACATACATGTAAGGGTACAGTAGCAAAAGAAGCTTTCTACAATTAAACTTATTTGGAGATATTCAATAAAAACTAATAAATCAAGTAACAACAAACTTGTGAACATTTAACGCATCTGTCAGAAAAAAATTAAAATGAGTAAAAGATGATCGATTGATATTAAAAATATATTATTCACATCGCTGTTTTTTATTGCAAAATGATTTTGATTCTATTAACTTGTACCTAAATTTTACGATTTTAATTGACATAATATTAAAAATGATGCAAGTATTTTCTTCGTAGATGGTGCTTTCTCTTTTAATGACACAGTAAAAAAAATATTTTCAAGAAATCGATTTTTGGATTGATTTACGATTGAAGTGTTATTGTTATTCATTATGTCTTTGGAATAAGAATAAACAAACTCAGATTCAATTTAGAATTAACAGAATTAAATGTCTTAGATTCTTAGACTTAGAGTTAACAAATTCATGAAAGCTATTTTTTATAATATCTAAGGAATAATATTTGATGGTTTATTTTTCATTCGTTCACTTTTTATTTAAATGTCTTTTTATGGACAAAATGTTAAATAAAATTAAAATAAATTCTAAATGATTGTAAAAAAAAGGTGTTGGTACATACTTACGTAGGTACTTAAATGATCGTGAACTGTCATCTTAAATATTGTAGATGCGTAAAACTTCTTACCTGAAACAAAGAAAGTACAATCAAATTAAAAACCGTAAATATGATGTAATATCTGAAAATAATTCATTAATTAAACTTTCATTTCTTATGTTATTTAATGAAACTTCTTTAAAATATATTGAGATGAAATATTGTAATTATTTCTTAAAATCAGGAACCATCATGAAGGTATTTTAGGCTTAAACACTTATTAGAGAGTTACAAAATAAAAGTGAAATTAAAATAACCAAGTTTGCATATTTGATATAAAACATGGTTTCTAATTTTACAAATGATAAAAAAAAGTTATTAAAGTTTTTCTATTGAAAAGAAAGAACATTTAAATAAATAAATGGCTGGTAGAATCTACATGATTTTTTAAGAATATGAAAATATATATATATATATATATATATATATATATATATATATATATATATATATATATATATATATATATATATATATATATATATATATATATATATATATATATATATATATATATATATATATATATATATATATATATATATATATATATATATATATATATATATATATATATATATATATATATATATATATATATTAATTTTAAAAAAATGTATTTTTAATTCAAAATAAAGCTTTTTAATATAATTTTAAAGTTAAAATGATATTAAACCGAGATGATTATATTTTCCTCTTGTGTAAATTTTACATCATAAAACTACATTTTAATGTAACTTATTTTTAATATAATTAACCTTGGCTGAAATGGTTAGCTTTTTGCGTTTTTGGCTATCGTATTTAACTGCCTCGAGTCCATCCGGCCATAGAACCACTAAATACTCGTATTTTAAATATTTTTACAATTTCCTTGTTCCAAAATACAGCTTTTTTTCAACCCAGTTATTTTTGCTTTGTGATTAGTAGTCAGCGGACATTAGTATTGCTTTGAGAAATACTAATTGATATCAGTTTTTATAAATCAGGATTACTAATTAAGGGAAAACTTTGGATGAATTAGTATTCAGCATCGACGCGTATTTTTTTCTGTGGTTCTCAATGCAAAATCAAACTGTCGAGAAAAATTCAATAGTTTTGCTACCAGGAAAGCTTGTTCACTAAAATCCCTAGCTTTATTGGTATTCGAAATCCACGTACAATTTCACTGATTCTCCTACAAAAGTGAACGTATACTTAGCACGACGTACCGAGTTCTATTTCCCAACGACTCTCGAAGGAAATTAATTTCCTTGGACAAAAAACCCTCCAAAGCAGGAGAGGTTTGTATGGGTTAAGGGGTAAATGGAACTGCATTTACTCTACGATCTTATTAAGAGCGGAATAAACGTGGCAATGATTGTTTCCGTGGATTCGAAACAAGGTTTAACTAAACGCTATTCTCCATTCCCTGCACATTCGGAAAAGCGTTTTTAAATTATTGTTTGAAATTATTACCCGTAAAATATTTGTTAGCAGTCTTAAAACACAAACACTTCAAAAGTAATTTATACATTTTCAAAGAAGCGATGTACTCGTATATGGTGTATCTTTTTTAATGCGTAAAATGTTAAGATACGTCGATAAAACAAACTTGTCAAACATTTCACATTTCAATTTATATTAAAACTAGATACTGACATTTTATTTAAGCTAAATATTTTACGTCTATTTAATCGATTGCAATCTAAAGGGCGAACTTATTTAAGTGGTATGAATATTTATTAATTTTATTACTTGAAGTAAAATCAATTTTAATAAATTTCACGAAGTTAAAAAAAAAACATTATTAATTCCGTTTGAGATTATATTTTATGAGTAAAAATAAAATTTAAAAAAAATATATATGAAATTCCTTTGAATAAATATTTTTTCAATATTTATAATTCTATACGTAAAAAAAACATTTATTTTGGTATGAAAAAAAGAATAAGTTTGCGAAATATAAATACATTAGTAGTACAATAAAACGTTTATTGTATCGACTAATATTGTAGTATTCTACCAATTTAAACACATTACAGTGTTAAAACTACACAATCTTGAACGAGTTGGAGTATGCAACCCCAAGTTTCATAAGCATTGTCGCTATTTTCTTCTTGTTTTTAAACTTTTTATCACCAAGTTTTTTTCCCATATATCCTTAACATCCATCACCCTTCTCTTTTTCATTGATATCATCTATCCTTTTTCAAAAATCTACTCCTAGATATACAAATCTGGAGTACAGGACTGATCATCGTACCTCCATATAATGAGCGATTTAGTAACTAGCACATCGTTGAAGAAGAAGAATCATCGAAGAAAAAATGTCTTTTGAGTCATTAATGTAACAACATGAGTTAAAGGAAAAAATATTGTATTGTAAAAATGAAAAACATTCATATATAATAAGTGACACAGGACTTTTATCAAAGAAAGATGTTTATTATATTTCATTTCGATAAGATTTTTTTCTGTATTTCTTAAGATACGACGTAAATTGAAAATCCATTTACCCAAAAATGATGTACCCACGAGTAATTTTCACGAATGACAATGACGTGGCATATTTTTCCCGCCATAAAACTTTGGAATATAAAGACACTTCAAATGATGGCGTCACGTCAAAACATTCATTGAACGAGATTTTTTCGCTGAAAATAAGACTTACCTGCCACGTAAACATTCCTGCTTTCATGAAATATCCAGAATGCTGAATCCTTAAGTGCGATCTATTTAAATGCAAGGGGATGAAAAGATTGTAAGAAAGAAATGCGACGCGATTTGAGAGCTTCATAAAGTAGGTAGTTGCTCGGAAAAAAGGCGAATAAAAAGTATGAAACAGATCCTGTACCTTTCAAAAACATAAATACGTGAGCAGTATTGCATGAATAAATATACCTTTTAACACCTTTGTTTATTTTAAATGATAACGAATGATATAAAATAAATAACTTTCTTTCTATAAATGCTTTAAATATTTATTCAACATATAAATACAAACACCATATACAATATACAAGCACAAAAAGATTTTTAAAGAAGCCAGGAGTCAAGAAACAAAGGATGGAACTAGAGGATTTGACTCTGCAAACCTCAGTCGACGCCTTAATCTGAGTCTGACTAAAAAATAAAATAAAAATTAATCGTAGGTATCTTTATATTTTTTTTAAATATTTTATCTTTCTTATCTTTAAGTACCATATTTTTAGCTACAAAACAATTTAATATTTTTTTAAATATTTTTTTGTAACACTTATCCACACGTAATGTTGCATAGGGCACTGCATATAAAGGCAAGATGATTACTCCTGCGCTTCAGGAAGCCGTCCAGAGTAATATTAAATAAATATTGGAGTGTAAAATCTAAAATATTTATTTCCTCCCCCTTTGGAATCGAACCCGGAATCTCCAGCACGGTAGCTAAATACGCTAACAATCACGCCATGGAGGCGAACAAACATATATTTTGTGTGGGAAAACACGTTTCACAAAACCTTTTCGCATAACGAACTTGCTTCTATAACGAATTAAGTACGTTAAGCGAGGCATCACTATACATCATTGAATGCGGGAATAAGGGTTGGAATAATAAACTAACAATAATTCATAGTACATAGACAATGTGTGCAAAGTGTATTCATACATGCAATATTAGCTCAACCGTTCTAAAGAAATATTTACTTACCATCCGAATAACAAAATAGATCTCTGCCCAAATTTGTGAGAAATGTAATTTATCTCATGCTAAAGACCTTTCGACCCTTGTAAACTTAGTGCACGCAAGGTTTCCGACATGCTGTAAATCAAATATTATGCGTGCAATGTACTCAAATGTTTATTCGGGAATTATTCAGTCGTACCCAACTATTCGTGTAGCAATTAAAAAATCCCATATATAAATTTACGATGAATAAAACACATGTAAGGGGATAAAACAAAATAATTAATGTTTAAGAACGGCATACTTAAATAATATGAATAAGGATTTTAACTTCCGAATGTTGTGTTGATGATTAACTGATTGCTTGAAGACTTGGTTATATTAACTAATTTTTTGTTAATTAAAAAATGCCAATCCATGAATTTCAAAAGTTTAAATTCTTCTTCTCCATTTGACCCACAACTGTTGTGCATAGGGCATCGTATGACATCGTAATGACACAATATCAAATTAGTAAAATTTATAATTGTAATAATTAGAACGCTGGCTACCATTCTGGAGGTTCCGGGTTCGATTCCCATGGGAGGGGGGTAAAATAATTATAAGTGATTTTTCACTCTAATATTTATTTAACATTACTTTGGACAGGTACCTGAAGTGGAGGACTGATCACCTTTCCTTTATGTAACGATCAAGATAACAATGCGTTTAAATGATGCAGTGCCCTATGCACCATTGGGGTACGGATAAGGGTTTGAAGAAGAAGAAGAAAATTTATAATTTTACTAAGGCAAAATAATCCGATCCATACTTTGAATTTAGGAAACTATAGTATTGCAAAGTAATATCATTTAATAATTTCACTTTTCATAAGGATAATAACACAAAAATAAAGCAATAAATACTGCATTTTCAACGTCAAAACTCTATCCTCATTAAGTTGAATTTCTGCAGTACCTAGTGAATAAGATTATTTCATTTGAATCCCAAATACTTCTTAAAGCATTAGTAGAGATTTTTCCATGACTGCGGTTGAATTTTCCTCCGTGTTTTTCTTGCAGCCCTTGTACGGTGGCCGTAATCCGCTACATAGTGTCCCCTAATTGCGCCCCTAATTGCACACACCCTGTAGGCCTCCTCCTTTCCCCCACTCCCGCCAAAACCAATTTGGAGAATAGCCGACATTGCGGTGTATGAAATGTGAAATTGTATCCGCAATCTTAATGCGGATGCTGAGATTAGAGATATCTTAATTCCGACAATCTGGCGATGGAATTAAGGATGTGCGTGCAAAGAAATTTCGGCTGAAAAAACGAAAAAAGATATCATAATGTATTTCAGTAAACGGTTTTATTCAGATGTTATAACAATATAATAATAGTATTTATTGATTCGACATTAACTGTGTGGAACGACATGTTGATTTTTTTTTTTTTAATTAAACACTGGTAATAACTTCATGAGTTTTATTTTATTACACACAACCAGTTTCAGAAACCAGCAGATGTTTTCATCTACAGGTGAAAATAAATCAAAAATTAAAAATTAAATTACTATTAAAAAAAAATTCACCTGTAGATGAAAACATCTGTTAATTTTCGAAACTAGTCGTGCATAATAAAATAAAACTCATTATGTGGTTTATAACAAGCGTTTAATTTTTTTCAATAACAATTTATTAAAAAATAAAAATATAACTTTGTTGAAAAATCAATATAAATATTTGATTTTAACTTAACTGTAATGTCTACCAGTTTCAAGCTGACCGCTTCCTTTTCAAGACTAATTAATACTAAAACACTCTTTCCTTTAAGTAAATAGTGTTTAAGTATTGATCAGTCAGTAGAAACCGGTACACATAATAATTAAGTTATAAGAGTTAAAAGAGGAATTTATAAGAAAAAAGTAAGGTTGTCGTGAAAAAGAAAATAGTAAAATTGTCTAAAAAGTCAGTTTGAAAATTGTATGATTTTATTAAATAAAAAATAAATCAATTAAAAATAAATTGATAATTTAGTGTCATAGCTTTTTCTGTTTAAAATTCCGACTGGTTTCAACGTATATGTCGTTGGTTTTATAAAACGGAAATTCAAAAACGTCATGTTTTACATTTATGACGGCATAACTCCGCGTGTGAAATACGGACTTGGAATGATCGTCACATCCGCGACAGGGCGTTCTGTATTAAGGGCCTATTTATTCCCGATACCAAACGTTTCAAAACTGAACCTTCGGCCAATGAGGAACATAAAACGTAGCTGCGATAAAATATATCAAAATGACGTAAACATGCGACACAATTTACCCTGCCTGAAATGTAATTTATTGCCATTTATGACTGTCCTAAGACCCTATTTGGGGATTGCTTTAAGGAATTCTTTGCTTAATAAAATCAGTTCATCCGAAAACGATTGCTTAAAATAATTTAAATCCATAAAAAAATATTTTAAAATATATGTCTTATTTATAATTGAAAGATATTTTTTATTTATTTAAAAACTGATAGCTCAATCGCATAAATATTTTTTTTTGTTTACATATCGCTCGCTCCTTTTAACAACGTCATATATCAAAAATCGTCAATTTTCAGTTGTGCATGATTTCGGAATACCAAGAAAATGTACTTTATCCCAGCCAAAGTGGCATATTTTAAACTTTATATTTACCCGCTACAGGGCAGAAAGTGTAGTTTTTGCATTTTTAGAAAAGGTATTGTTTGATTATTTTTTAAATAAAACTAAATATTTCTCAAATGGAGAAAAAAACATTCAGGTTTTACCTGAAAAGATCTGATGCACAGTAAAAAGTACTATAAGTGACTTGATATTTATTTTTAATACATTTGACATATATATATATATATATAATATATATGACATTGTTGACAGGAGTGAGCGATATGTTTCTACATTGAATAATAAAATATATCCACAAAATTTTAACATTGTATATTTCTAGACAAAGATTTGAGCATACAAAAAATATTGTAAATTAAATAATAAGCCAAGTTATTAGCTATAATAAAAATTGAGAAATGAAATATGTAAAATGCGAAAATAATTCGGGAATAATCTTGCAAATTGTGAATATTAAAGTGAATTAAGTGATCACTTAAACCAGCTTTTAACAAGTCGTAACCCTGAAATCCATATTCATCTTCAGTTTTGTTGAGATGTCAATATAAATTAATATTTTACATTTGTCGAATTTTATTCTATGCCGTTAATTTTTAATAAATTTTGGTATTAAGAAGTATTTAAATAAGCGCTTACAAATAAATATTTAAGAGCAACGGTCTCCAGTCTATAATAATGAAGAGCAACGCCATCGTGGTGTTATATACAGCGTCATTACTGCTACGGCAGGTGTAGAATAATGCAATAGAGTAGTTTATAAAAACAAGCCACCCTGAACATATTTTATCCTCCCTTACAAAGAGCAAGGACAGACTGCCAACTGACGGTGGTGACCAGAAGCTTTTAGAGAAAAATTTAAAGTTAAAACCGATTATAGTGTCAAGGTAGGTATTAGTGCATCTTAAACGAGTACGGCTAGATTTATGTGCGGAACAGTCTTCTCCCCTGCCATAGGGAATTTTAAATCCAATACGGTTATTTATGATATTTTTTGGGTAGGGTCTTTTTGAAGGAGAAATGTAAAATATTAATAGGTAGCACTTCTTAGGGCCCTTAGGGTAATATTTTACAAAAATAACGCTTAATAAATTTTACGAATGTAATATTATTGTTATAACGGTGAACAACATATTTTTTTACAATTTTTTTTTTTATAATTGGTTGAGTATTTGTTTGAAAAAAAAGTTAATTAATACTAAAACCGTTTTTTTATGTATATTCCCAAAATTAATTACATATAGATAAATGTTTTTATTTTTTATAAAAATCATTTAATTATTCCGCAAAGATATTTTCAAATCAAAATTTATTACATTTTGAATATGCTGTTTTACTATTAAAAGTGCATTGGATTTTATGTTTAATTTCAGTTTCACTTAGTAAATACCACTATTTTTATAAAATCTAATGTGATGATGCATTCCGCATCATTTACAAAACGCCGTTCAATGATGCGAAATTCATCGATAAATGTTATCTACGTATCACAGTAAATTTTAAAGAAAAGTGGTATTTACAGATTTTATGTAAAAGCCGTTTTACCACAATGTGACGGTCGAATAAAATTATGAAAAAAATCTCTAGTTGCAGATACCGATTAAGGGTGAGGTATTACAAAAAACAAAACAAAAAACTTCTTATTGATGTCAACTTCATCGGAAATCGATATACAGATATAATGCAGAACAGTCCTGCGTTAACTACTTTACTACAGAGACAAAGTAATGTTGTATTTAAAACTATGTAATATGGCATATTCATCTTATTTTATACATGTTTTTTATTTAAATATTTGTTTGCCGATAATTTAAATAGAAAAAAGTAGATACTTAATGAAAAAACCGATAGTTGTTTCTCATCGTATGCTGCGACACCTTTAAATACGAGTATGTATTTATATATTATCCGTAGGGTAAAAATTCAGTTTTATTTTTTGAAGCATATTATTTATTCTACCATAGATGGTTCTGAAAAAGTAGCATGAGTAAGATATTATCAATTTTAGCATAAATTTAACATCCTAAATTTAACAAGTGTAGTTGTCAATCATCGGTATAATGGTAAATATTGCATGTTTATAAAGTGAACACTTATACAGGAACAGCTTATAACAGGTTTATAAAGTGAACACTTATACAGGAACAGCTTATAACAGGTTGTAAGCTCTGTAAATACCCAGATTTACGACGCTTATTTTTTTTAATCAAAATTAAAAAAAACATATGTTTTAATACGTGTGTAATTTGTACGATATACGTAAGCGTGAGTGTTTTGTATTTGAATATTATGCATATTGTTAATTTAGTTATTTTTCAGGTGATTGTGAAAAGTTATCGGTTTACGCTTCAGAAGGGACACACAGTAAAAGCATGGAAATACGTTCGGCGTGCTGAAGTTTCGCTATGTACCTTAGTAATATGATTTAGAAGACACATCGGAACAAAGTTGGGGACGTAACGAGATTACAGGATCTGGGAAGAAGACATTGTCCAGCTTAGTGTGTCTTTATTGGTTACGACAAAGCTTCTCTCAGACAGTGATTTTGTCGGGGAGATGAAATAATACGAACGAACTTGGTTCCCTATATTCGCCACTAGAACTGGCAAGATTCATCGAAAATCCAATATTCGATTATTTTATATTGTGTTTGTTTTTGGTATTTCAATTAAATAAATAATTACAATAGATTAATATTTCTCCACGAAAACATGAATATAAGCTTCAGTCATTAATATTAGGTTGTAAAATATACTGTAATACTGTGTTTCGTTGAATTTTTAAACACGGTATTTGATAATGATGCTAAATGCATCAAAATACTAGTCATAATAAATGTTTAGAGATAGTGGTTTTATTAAGTAACATTTCCATCTAAAAACCATAAATAATTTCAAATTAGGATTCAGAAGTTTAAATACATGTTTTAATATAAAAAAAAACTATTCATATCAACGTATGACTATCAATATATATATTTATATATATATATATATATATTTTTTTTTTTATTTTTTTTTCAAAGTTTGATTAAATGGATATTATCGTTTTAATATTTAAATACTAACAAACATTCAAATTTCAGAAAAATTGAAAATGAAAGTGTTTTTCGAAATAAAATTTTATGTTTCATGTAAATTTGAAATCATTTTGAAAAAGTAATTCAAAGCACGTATAACACAAACAAATAGAGAAGCTTTCAATGACGCAGAACGTAAACACGCCTTTCCATTAGTAACCGAAAACCTTCAAACGGGCAATCGAATTAGGTTCAACGCGCTCCCAAATGTCGTTTTAGTTTTTACTTGCCGTTAGAAAGATGAATGCGACATCGTTAATTATCATCAGCTACTACCGACGGCAGTATAGTTCATTTTACTGTAAAGATCATGAACTACCGAATGAACTGAAGACTAACACATGCGCAGCGTTTTGAAATTGAAAAAAAAAAATTTCAAGTATTAATAAATATTTCCACAAAAACAAGTACAAAGAAAAAAAGTTTTTTTATTATTATCAATATATCTAGAAGTTCTAGAATTTGACTAGGGTGGTTGTCAATCATGGGTAGAATTGGTGAATGTTGTGAAAAGTTGGTCAATCATGGGTAGAATTGGTGAATGTACATACTTGTGTAAAGTGATCACTTAAATCAGTCTATGATGGTCGTCAGCCCCGTATATACCCAGATTCCATGTTCTTCTTCATCTTTGTTGAGACGTCAAAAAATATATTATATAAAAAAAGCTCCAATAATTGGAGATAATCCAGATTTGTGAACAAGTATTTCGACACACTCAAAATGTTGTAACAAAAACATATGCGCAAAATTTTGAAATTGTAAAAAAATCGTTTTGTTTTCAAGTATATATATGTTTGGCTTTGAAAAACAATTCATAAAAAAAGGACAAAAAAAGTATTTTTCAAATAAAAACGAAAAACTCGAATTGTTTAAATTGCACATTACCGAGAAACATGAAAATCATAATTTTTGTATGAAGACCAAGTAATTTTTTTTTTCGGGAATCAAATCTGCCAAAACCAAACATCATTGCAAAGTTTGTCATGTTCATGTCATTATTTGTCGTCCATTAGCCCTTCACCTGCTTTTGAAGCAACAATAACATAAAATTTTAGTATTTAATCGTAAAACATAGGTAAATAATAGGACAGTTTTTATTCAAAGAAAACAATTGTTTTGAAGATATGTTGTTTTATGCTTTATATTACAATCCCTCTGAGTCGGCAAATGAAGAATGTTAAGTTTCCCCCGATGTACAGTAGTGACTCCTAACGTCAAAAATTGTCACTTTCCTTGCCGTTTTAACGTCATATTTTTCTGCTCCAGAAACAACGATTCTTTCTAGCACCGCTCGACAAATGTTTGATCTACCTTCAACCATAATATTGAGATAACACCGAAACCTTGTTTGATTTAAGCAATTTTAAATATTTAAATAAAACTAACTCAAATGAACCCAGTTTTTCATTAAATAAAATACTATTCAAACAGGTTATATCAGCTCATATAAACGGTAGGTATAACTACTTAAACACTTAATTCTTTGTTTTCCATGTTCTCATAAAAAATATAACTAAGCTTTGGGAATTGAAAACAATGATGTTTTTATCTTAAATACAAAGCAATCAACTTTTATATCATCACTACCTAGACCATATCAGGCGTCATATCGTTCGCCTCCGTAGTGTTATGGTCAGCACGCTCGGCCGTTCTGGAGGTCCCGGGCCCGATTCCCAGGGGGGAGGATCAAATAAGTATTAATTCATTATAACCCTGGACTGGTACCTGAAGCGGAGGGCTGATCATCTTTCCTTCGTGTGTTAACGATAAACATAACACTGCAAAGGTATATATGATGCAGTGTCCTAGGCACCATTGGGGTGCGGATAAGGGTTTGCAGAAGAAGAATACCTAGACCATATAACGGTAGGAGCTAGAAATGTATGTACGTGCATAGAGCTGCCTATATTAGCAAAGAACCATAATATTTCAATTTTTTCATCTTATTTAAATGCTTTATTTTAAAGTCAATCTTTTAAGATTTAGTCTTTTAACTTTCCTAGGCACCATTGGGGTGCGGATAAGGGTTTGCAGAAGAAGAATACCTGGACCATATAACGGTAGGAGCTAGAAATGTATGTACGTGCATAAAGCTGCCTATATTAGCAAAGAACCATAATATTTCAATTTTTTCATCTTATTTAAATGCTTTATTTTAAAGTCAATCTTTTAAGATTTAGTCTTTTAACTTTCGAGAATTCAAAGATATGATTTCCCCTGTTATGCCTTATTTTTTTCATCCATCCGCTGGAGGCCTTGCTCTCATGTCGTAGTTATAGTCCCCAGGGGAGTGCGTAACGAATGAAAATTAAACCTTTCCCTAAAAACGAAGGCTCAGAAACGCGCGTCGTCTTATTTTTTTGATGTCACAAAATACACAAAGAAAATAAATAAAATCACATTTTATTTAAACAGCCTTACTTAAGCAGAATTTTTATGAAGGTAATGCGTCTACTTATCTACCATTTGTGAGTCTTTTGGCAGGGATTCTGATATTTTTTGTTTGTTTTGTAAGATGATTTAAAAAAAGTATATCTTTCATGTGAATAATTTTCTACCTACGTCTCCATAATTATGTTAATAAATACAAAAGAAAGTCAATATTATGGAAATATCTTCTTATTGATGACGATAAAATATTATGTTGAACTAAATACTAGAAATCAAACCAATAATTTTGTGCTTGTGTGGTCAAAAATCAATTATGACGTTCTTTCAGCAGTGTCCTATTAAATAACGAATAAAAGTAAATAATTAAAATAAACAAACCATATCAGGCGTCATAAGGAAACGTTTGATTGCAAAATTCCCGTTGCGGGGATATCGTTTTTTTTAATTTTTACATTATTAAAAAATAAATTATATTTTAATACAATTTATTTTTTCATTTTCTATCTCCATTTCTCTCCTACTTGCAGTTCAGCCATATAAATAGAGGATTTATTTGTTTTTTTTTCAATACATTAAAAAAAAACAGATAGGTACAAAAACGGACGATTTATTTTTGATCGACTCGACGGTTACGACATGGACTTAATAAATTCATAAGAATATGTAATTTATATTCTCCATCCAGAAAAAAAAAACAAATAAAAATAATATTGTGATCGTAAATATTCTCTTATTTAAAGTAATGTATATATACGGAGACAAAACTCTGAAAATGATAACAAAGTTATTTGTGAAATCTATTTAGATTCCTGTTAATTCAGCAGCTTGCTGTGTTTTTGTTTCCTTGCCAAAATACATACTTTACATTTATGAAAAACTCCAAGGGAGTGGGCGTTTGAAAAATAGATTTCAGACAAGCCTTATAATCCAATTTACTTTCAGATTCTTTTCAATAAATGGAATCAGCATTTATTGCTCTAATTAAGGGGCATTAATGTTTCTTTTGTATCGTATAAACCGTTATAAGATACCTTTATGGAATAAACACACTATGAGATGTTTCCTTGTGATAAAAACAAAAAAAATAAAATGCGATTTAAAAAACTACTTCATTTGAGATATTACATTGTCGGAAATTGAACGGTGATTTATAAGTCACGAAGTAATTATGAACGATAGTTAAAGTTTCAATAAGTTTATTCATAAATTCACTGTGATTTAGTCAGTTAATGATATAATTCATTCAAGTATACATATATTTGTGTAACATATTATGTCAATGTTGAACTTTAAAAAAAACTTTAATAAACTCATATTAAACTCAGACCAGTGATTGGGTTTTGGCATTACCAACATCATCAGACTAGTGAGAGGCTAGACAAAATTCTTAAATGTTTTATACACAATAAAGAAGGGGTTTGAAAACATGATTTTATATAATTTTACTGTCAAAATGAAATTAAACAGAGTAAATTAAAGTAAAAACATACATTTATACAATAAATACATTTAAGTTACGGCAAGGGTTACAAGTATGATTTTTTTATAATTATACAATAGAAATGGATTTTTATGTAAATAAAAATAATATACGGATGAGTCTAAAACCGCTGTTTGCCAACTACTTCTACGGCAAATTTGTTTATTATATAAAATGCAGTTCAACTAGAAAATGTCGGTCGAAAGTGAAATCTTATAATATTATATTTTTCAGACTAGGTTTAGTTTTTTAATTATCAATAATTCAAATGTAATTATAATATTCATTTTGTAAATTTTTTGTAAAAGCTCCCATTTTTTCCTTATATATTATTAAAATTATTGAAAGGAATTTTGCCTCACAAGTTTTTAATTTTATTGAAAACTTATTTCTATAATTTTTCACATCTTTTATTATTTTTCAACATCACATGTATATTAATAAATCATAAAGTTGAAAACGCAGCAGTCATTTATGCAACTAGCTACTCCGGCGTAATGCAACCTCTACAGCTTATTCATATCACTTATGGGAACATTATTATTCCTTTAAACTTTATCGAATCCAAAAACATGAATAATGTTCTTGGATACATTCCAAACACTGCTACGGAAAGATGACCTTTAAGGGTAGAGGGAGAACTATAGACTCTTACATCACTTTCCCCCAAAATATTTTTGTCCTCTCTGGACTCTTGGCAAGCGAGAGCTTTCGGTGACAGTTAATTAATTACTTTCTTTCCACCTTCTGTGAAAGAAATATTACAAAATTATACACCGACGAAAATAAAATTAAAACTAAAAAAAAATTCGGGTTACTGTTTCGGCATTGACTAATTAAATTAGACATTTTTGGTTTAAATCATTTTAAATACTCCGAAACATGATTTTCAAACTTTTACTTGAACCTATTATCCCTCTTTTAATAATTTACTCTTAATAATAGTGTACAAAATTGGGAGTATATTTTTTTAAACAAAATATTTAAGAAATAAATTGCAATTTTCGATTTATTTGTGTGATTTTAATATCGAATCACACAAATAAATAAAAAAATATTGCACTCATATTAAAATGAGTGTTAATGATACATTTCAAAATAAGTAATCCGTTTTTTATTTTTTTTTATTTTCTTATTAGATTAAAACCAATATTTTTAGCTTTTCCACTTTTTTATTTGACCAGCGACGGGGTTTCGTCGTTACCGACATCATCAGACTGGTCACCAGTCTGATGATGTCGGTAACGACGAAACCCGGTCGCTGGTCAAATAAAAAAGTGGAAAAGCTAAAAATATTGGCTTTAATCTAATAATAAATTAAAAATGCAATTCCATCACGAAGTGTCAGTGGATAATATAAATCTATTAAGTAATCCGTTTTAAAGTTTATCTAAATAATCTGACCGAATATTTATTTCGCAAGCACAAAAAGCAGCTTGTTTGTACAAAATTGGTGAAGGGGATGATCATTATTTTTAATTTAAAAATCTTATTTATTTTTTCAACAACTTACATCGATGTTTTGTGTACAATATACGATTGGGATATTTTTAAATAAGCTTTCAAAAAGATTTTGTTACGAGTTTTTATTTTGTTTTTCATTAACATAAAAAAAAACTTTACTTGTTTTGCAGACATATTGGCTCATATTTGCTAACCCGATTTTTTTTTCAATCTTAAAAAAATGTTTCTAAATTTCAAGATGATAAAATCGCGAACAATTTTTGATTGCAGATATAAAATAAATAATAAATCCCGTGACAAAATGATGTAGTAAAAAATCTAATACCCCTAATAAATTCCTACCCTTCCTTATGGCTACATTACGGGGGTGAGTTTTATTTGAAATGAAACATAATCATATATTATGTATTCCAATCATGAACCACAAAGTTTTCCAATGTGTCATATTTATGACTTGGCCAACAATAACATTAGTTCTTTGAAAAGAATTATCAAGTATCGTGAAATATAAGTTTCGCTATAAAAATCAACCATTCATGTATTTTTTTTACATTGTGCAGAATGTGTTTACTTTTCCTTTTTATATCCTTGTCACTATTTTATGGTGGCAAAAAGGATATAAAATTTACAGAAGCTTTTATTTTCATTTTTATTGTATTTCTACTGAATATATTTAAAATTAACACCATTTATAGTAAATATTCATCCATTAAACATATTACAATTAAAAAAATAATTTAAAAGTTAACGTACATCAAGATGTAAGTGTCATAAATTTTAAGATAACAATACGTAGATGCGGTACACTATGCACAATTATATGTGAGAAAAGAAAGAAAAAAGCTTTTTTTAAGTTGAAATCATTCCATTCAATATTTTTAGTTAAAATAATAATACAATTATCTTATGAGGCAAAAGTTACTTTGAACAAAGTATCGTAATGGACCTGAAAGCAATATTGTTAATCTTCTGGGTCCAGTTGACACTCATCCCACATCTGTCTGCTAATTTCAGTTTATATCTAGTTCCCTGCAGAAGTTCGTTCCAGGAACCCGCCCATTCCAAGTTTAAGCGAAAATGAAACAATAATTTGTAGGCCTTTTCTGTATAAACGTATTGTAGTTCGAAAATAAAATTGAATCACCTTTGAGTTAAATTCTGCCAACAGAGTTGAGAGGTTATATGTTTTCATCTTCATGTACATGGTGTTCTGCAAATATTTTTTGGGTAGGTGACGATATTTATTATTTATAAATTGACCAACATAAGAAACGAAAACAGTTTTATGTATTTTTTGTCAGGCGATTAACTAAAAATCGACCAAAAATACGAAATATAATAATTTGTATAGAATCAGAAACTCGTTACAGAAATATATTTGAGTGGAGTTTTGCTCCCGGAGTTAAGTTTTGTCTTGGACTCGCAGAGCTTTATAAAGGTTCGACTCCTATACGGCCACAAACTTATTCCTCATTTGTGGCACACGTTATCATTCATAAAATAAATGAAACATAAACCTTATTTTTAAGCACTTTTATGAGTAAAACTATTATTCGAACTGTTTTTGAAAAATACTTTGTTTTTTAAGGGATGGATACATACGGTGTGAATCAAAGTAGTAAAAAACACAGTTTGTATTTTTCTTTAATTTGAGATGTTTCTTAAATAATAATTTCATAAAAAAACTCCATCATCACAATGGAACTGTAAAATAAATATTTTAGATGGTTAAAAAAAATTGCAAATTATATTTATCAAGTCGACAGTTTAAAAGTTTAAAGTCAATTTAATGACCGGAAATAAAGTGTTTTTTAACTGATATATTGATACGTTGAATTGATGCAATGTTCACATGATCATTTATTACACGAAGCTATTGCGATTAATTTTGCGCTTTAAATACATTAGTCTAGGGTTATATAAAAAAAATATTTGAGTTAAAAAACAAGTAAAATTAATTTTGATTCCCCTGGGAATCGAACCCACGATCGCATGCATTGTAGATCAACACGCCAAGTTTTGAACTACGGAGATAAGCAGTATAATAATTACTTTAAAATTATCATCAAACACTAATTTCCAAAGTATAAGCGTAATGAAAAGCAATTCTACTTCAATATGTTCATCCCTTGTGGGATTTGGTTCTAATAATGTACCCTTAATATCTCCCATTATCTTAATTAAGTGGAAATTACACAATTAACTAATGAACACAAATGTTTAAAATTATAAATTAAACTCATGTTTTTTTTTACCACTGGAGTACTAAATTTTGTAATGATTAGTTTATTTTCAAATAAAGTTTTTTTTAACCCATACATTAGAGTGGGCCGTTTATGTATGATTTTTTTATAAGATATCAATGACATGGTTAAATTATTTACAACGTAAAGTGCAACTTATGCCCTTATGAGCTTATGAAGTTAAGTATATTACATATTGTAACATTTTATTAGACTGTCTTTATTACTACAATACGAATTGATAGCTGGTAAAGCGGAAAATATGGCTTTTCCAAAAACTTTGAGCTCTGATTGAGGGCCAAAAGTAGTATGGAATTTTTTTTTAAATATTTTTTACGTTATGTGCAATCCAAAATGCTACTTTACAGACCCCTTTTAAAGTTAAATTAGCAAAAAGGGTTATCGACCACCTACCGTACATGAAAGCATCCATAGTTTTCAAAATTAGTCGTTACAAAATAAAATACTCAAGTGGCAAAAAATAAGTATTTAATTTATATTTTAACCATGTCTTACCACAAAGTGAATACCGAAACAATAAATAACACGTAAATAAATTTTTAATAGTATCATGTCTTTTCAATCTTAACAACAAACTAACTAACCATCACGCTGCTTCCCCGTAGGGGTAGATAGAGAAAAAATAAAATGCAAAAACCTAATATATTGAATAACGTCATGTTTGTTTAGTAAAAGGAGTCCTAATTTTCTGACTAAACTAAAAATTTTACACAATGCCAAGCAAGATATTAAAAAATACGTAAAGAACTAAAAATATAACTTTTTTTACATATTTTACGGCTAAAACGTCAATACAGACAAAATTGTTTTTTCCTCCATTAAAGTAATATTTCAAACGATTTTTTCGTGTTACATTTTAAATTTGGCAATATGTAAAAAATATATCATTTAATATTATACGTATTTGTGAAAGCTCTATTATCTCTCAACACCCTTCCTTCGTGGGGTGTTCGCGTCCGCTTAATAAGGCCCAAGGGATTGCGGGTATTCCAGACCAAATTATATCCAAGTACTTGCTGGAACTTACAGTACGTACATACGAACATTTAAATATAGCATTAAATTTATAAAACTTTATTAATATTTTAAAGGTAGAGAAAAGTTTTAAAATTCTATTTCAAAACTAAGGGAAAAAACTAACTAACTAACTAACCATCACGAACGCCACACCACTCTGTCTTTGCAAACATACTTCGCCTCTTCCACGTTCATGCATATCCTCATACATACCCGCTGGTTGTTTCGACTCCTAACCTGATCGCTCTCAAGTATTTGGCATACCTGACCGTGTCAAGTTTATCACGGTCTTCCTCTGCTCTTTTTATCCAATCACATTCGCCTCATAAATTTGTTTTACCGTTCTTTCCTCTCATTCGTTCTACATGTCCAAACTATCTCAACACACCTTTCTTAATTTTATCAATAATGCTTGTCTCAGCTTTAAAACTAAGGGATTACTATGGTTATAATTTTTCATAATACAAGAATAAAAACTTCTTCGAGGTTTAATTTTTTTGCTATCATTAGTTTGCTTCTTTCATGGTCGATCTCCACCCATCTTTATCCTCCGTTCGTTATTTTAAACCGGCGTACCCGTTTCAACGCATGTCGAAAATAATTTGGTCCATGTTGGTGAAGCGGGGTCGTCCTATGTAGTTTTTACCTTTGTACGTGCCTTCCGCAATCGTAAGAAGTAGGCCTGGGTATCTTATATTATGGCCTATCAATTTGGCTTGGTATTGTTTTACTTTATTTAGAAAGCATCTAGACTCCCCAGCCCTGCTCAAAACCTTGTTGTATCCAATATGTTACGACCAATGAATCCCCAATATACGGCTGTAGTACATCAACTTACGTGTATATTACATAGTATGCATAACTTTTTTCACTCTAATATTTATTCAATATTACCCTGGACTGGTACCTGAAACGGAGGGCTGATCACCTTTCCTTCGTGTGTTAACGATCAAGATAACGCTGTGTTTGTATAATGCAGTGCCCTATGCACCATTGGGGTGCAGATAAGGGTTTGAATTGAATGCATAACTTTTAATATGTTTGTATTCAGTAAAAAAAGCTCTGTAAAACAATTTTCGGTATCATAAACTTCCCTGCAATACTGATCATTATCTCGATTCAAAATATTTGAGTCGTTTTAAATAAAAGTACAGGAGGTATGTTTAAGTTATTTTAAGTAGAATCAGGATGTGTTTACCAAAATTGTTTCCTAAAACTATGGGTTAAACTCATATACTGGTTTAGTTTTTCTTAGTAGGTAATAATCTGTGAGTCAGACAATACAGACGGAGGCCACTAAAAATATATATGGACGTTTGAGTAGGCTCGGTGTTACATCTTATTACAATATATCGTTTGTACTTGCAGAAAATTAAAGGACCAAATTCAATTTTATTTTCATTTTTATAAAGTTAATAAATTTTTACTAAAAAACGTTATTTTAAAAATTGTTTTTAATATCATCAAAGCTCTTTTTTCTTTAAATGAGATTTTACTCATTTTCAACTCATAATTCCAACAATGGATAATCTTTGGCTTATGTTTTACCTTTTTTATATGCATTCGTAATTTTATTCAGTTATTTTAAGATTAAAATAAGCTTAATTTTTACAATTCTGTTTCTTGTTTGACATTATTTATTTAATATTCCTTTTGATATGTGTTTTTTTTTTCATTCATTTAATATTTATGGTTATAACATTTATCTAACAAGCATTTTTTTGAATTGTTTACTCACTCACAGGCCATGTAAATGTGTTTTTTTTAAATATATATTAAACGGAATGTTAATACCATGAAATTATGAGACGTAAAATGCAAACAAATAAAAAAAGATATTGCACCTAATACTGTAATAAATATAAATAAAATGAATTTCTTGAATAAATGCACGATGTATAATGCATAAGATAGTTTATTATAGTTATAAATAGTTTGATATTTAAGTGAAGCAACATTTTGAAACCCTATGCTTGGTATTCAGGGCTGTCCCTGATGCGCTGGGCATTTGGTTACTCTATGCAGCCGGCCGCCGCCTTAATGACGTCTGGGATCAGAGGAGGTCAGAGATAATCCCTAAACAAATAATACCATCCCCTGGACCAAGCCGAGGTTACATTACTATCTTAACTTAGTACGGTCTTTATCTGCACGGTCAAGTTGCTCAATTTCGGAGCCCCGGAGATTATATGATCCGGGACAAAGAAATTCTCATTACCGTTTAAGCTTTGTACTTTCACGTTTCTACCTTTTCTATGTTCTTATAAACAGTATTGCTTTTATCTGCGTTTGATGTATCAGATATTATACTAATATTTAATACTTTTCCCTCACTTAAAGATAATTGGTTTTTGTGATACATAGCCGTCCTATTACGTTAGTTGAAGGAGACATTAATTAATTCAATAAATATTTTGTTAAGTAACATATACATATGTGCGTATCCCAAAAACATTTAATGTAAACTCGGGTAATTTATAGGATAAATCGATCAATACGCCCTTAGTTTTAACGTACTTAGTTTAATAGCGTAGTACAATTTGTTAAAAATTATACCATCATTATAAAACACAAATCTTTGACGAGTTTTCAATGTTTCTTTTGCTTTGCTTTCTTAAATAAACAAATATATTATTTAAGTTTTCATTTTTATTTTCTAATTCTCGGAAAAAAATAGTTTTTTATTTTATTGTTTATTTTGAGTGAAAACAAATTTTATATTTCAAATGAAATTAACAAAAAAACACTAATTATTGTACATAAATAACGTAACAGTGGTTTTATTTATTGATATTTCAATTTATTTTTTTTTGTTAAAATATTTTTTTCGTTATCAGTAACAGTAACGACATTATAATTATAAAGAATTTTTGTTATACAAAGGATGGATATGTGAATAATTAAACTTGTTCGATCGCCAATTTTGAAAATCTTTAATTAATTAATAAAATATTCGTTATAAAAAATATATGACATTCCGTTAGCTATCTGTTCTTAATCACTTTTTTATCTGCTCTAAAATTGCGATATTTTTTTTGTTTCAACCAAATGCCAGTGAAAATAAAGTAACTGACTATGAATATCAAAAGAAATTTAGAGATTTTTCTTTTTTAAATAACTGTGCTAATTGGAGAGTTTTTTTAGTATATCACTTCTCGATGAGTTTTTGAATTTCCTAAAAACATTCAAAGCACACTTTTATTTTAATCCCAAATTTATTGACTAACCTCATAAAATACTCATGAACATCTCGAAAATCATCGGCCCGTTTTGGAAATCCCTGGTCTTCGAAACAAGTCTTTTGCTCCAAAATCTATATAATTATAAAGAGTTGTATAATTTAATTATTTCATAAATTTAACACAAAAGCCTTGTGTAAAAGAATATAATACTATCATGTAAAATTTTCATTTAAAATAATGAACAAAAATATATTTTATTATCAATATCCTTTCCAGAATATTTCATATTCCACATAGCAAGAGAAAATCATCCATTATAATTTGATATATGCGTAGGTATACGCTTAAATGATTTTCTGCTGATTACGCCTGAATTTTAAAGTAATCTTCGGCGTAAATAATTTGCTTTCATAATATTCTCATCCGTTAAAGTGGGGAAACAGCGTGATTTGTAAAGGGTATTCCGAGAAATATTTTACAGTGAGGTTCCGCGTTTCTCTTTATGATGTGCGGTTTAAGATTAGCGCTGGGATAAGTGTGTTAACAAAGAGAGCGTGTATTGGAAAACAAAACAAATGCACGCAACGATGAACACGCACATATGCGAAAACGTAATACAGCTTTATTAAAAAGGTATTTTTAATACGTTGGATTTTACAGAATTTAGACATTGAAATTAATATTTCATTAATTGATTCGGCAGTCACTATATGGTAATATATTTACGTTTTCGATTAAAATTCGAGTAAATACTTTTTTTAATCTGTTGTAACGCGTGTTTCATTCCGTGTTTGAAAATGATGTGATATGTAACGAAATACGTGTCACAAAAGATTTAAAAAAAATGTATGTACCAAATGAAATTAAAATTAAAAACCAAAAATTTTATCATAAAATTGTTATTATTTTTTTTAAATTTTTGAATCAGTGATGGTATATTGCAAGTATTAATGATTTTTGTTTAAATTAATTATCTAATGTAGTGTTTTATGCACCAACGAGTGTAGATTAGGAAAAATATACTTTTTCTACACTTGTTTAAAAATAACTACAAATACCCAATGCTCTGTTTCTTTTTAA
Source organism: Brachycentrus maculatus (assembly GCF_059751285.1). NCBI lineage: Eukaryota > Metazoa > Arthropoda > Insecta > Trichoptera > Brachycentridae > Brachycentrus > Brachycentrus maculatus. Next base: position 646,618 of record NW_028280776.1, read on the forward strand.
TATAATAAAAAGTTTACAACATTTTGAGTGTGTCCAAATGCTTGTTCACAAAAATGGATTATCTCCAATAATCGAAAATAAATTAAATATATACAGATGTACATATTTTTCATAGCATTTAAATAAATAAGAAATATGTTATGAGACTTAGTTAATTTGATGTCATTTTCAAAGCGATTTTTACTATAAATATATAAATGTATTAATTTTGCATGGGAAACTCTTTTTTTTTTTTTTGCACTTTCCGAGTCTATTAACGTCCATGCCAGATGAATACCATAAATCTATCTTAAGACAAGAATTTCTGACGATCGACGGTATAGTAACTCAGAGAAGCGCCATTAGTACTACCCGTTAAGGGACACCCTGTACAGAGCCGCACGCACAGACACAATCAACAGAGGCTCGGAGGATTCTCCCGATATTTGCAGTGTTCATAATAGAAAATCCGCATTGCGCTGTGAGCTTACAGCTGGGGGACCCCGCTGAATTAAAACGGCTGAAGTTTTGTGGAACTTCTCTCCTCCATCGGCCAGCTCGGTACACTTCAACAGGAGGCTTCCCTCTCCCCGTACTCCTGAACATTCTGGGCGCCGGATCAGAAGTAGCTGACACGCATACCCGGTAATAGAGTTTTTAGAGGAATTTCGGTATCAAAAGCGTAAACGTCCGATTCCTTGGAAGTGGCTTGCAAATGCGGCGATCGCATACATCTTTGAAATTTTTGATTGCTTCAATGAGTTTGAATTATTTACTGTTGAATATTTGCCTCTTAACTATAGCACTCATCTAAAACTAAAACGGAGATAGTGAAAGGGCGTCGAATTGCTTTAAAAACAGTATGACTCAGCTATTGATATATGTAAAAAAAATCATATAAATAAGTATTGTTAAGTCAGTGCATTGTTGACGGTGCGTCGGCCGCTTACATCAGCCGCTTTTAAAGTATGAGATCTTGTACCTGAAACCGGATCATCTTGCTTTCGCGATATTTACATTTCATTATCCCGTTCCCATTTCAAGAAAATAAGACGGATAAATTTTTGTTCCTACTTCAAAATAGGGTGTGCATGAAAATAAATTATATTAAAAAGTCCTTTTTACTCGATGAAAAAAAAACAGATTTACATATAGAATGGACAATTTACACTTTTTTATAAAAAAATATTTTTGGATTTGTGTTTTGTGCTAATATTTCTTAGTAGAACTGCATTTTATATTGTGAAACAACGACTACACTTTTAATAATTTTTTTCCTGAGGAGAGAGTAAAATTTTAGTTTTTTATTATTTATACAAATATTTCAATTTCATACTATTACTGTGAGCATAAGCGGCTTTTATTAGAAATAGGTATCAAATTGTGGTATAGTCGATTCGAACACAGAAAGTCTTAAGAGTCCGCGACACTGACCACGGGACCACAACCCGACACAATATTATGGTAATTTATTATGGCAATCAACTTTTCGTTTTATTTGGCTGATTTAAGAAAATTTAGCAGAGAATGCAACCACGTGAAGGCGTCTAGAACTGTTAGACGAAAATAAAAAGGTTTTCCACTGATAAGAAAAGTTTTAATTAAATGAGTGTCACGAAGCTATTCGGCGGGTTTATACAATGGAGACTGATAACTTTTTGATTAGGTACGTTGGAGACGTTTATTATGATACATAGGTATAGATATCCAGATCTATCTCTGAGTGTTTTAGTGATGAAATAATTATGATTTTGTTAAGTTTATAGTATTAGACTCAAGACACGAAAAAATAATATAAGTTATTGTGCTTTTAAACATTTTAGACATAATGTTTCCTTGATTTTTATATTGAAACGATGTAACGCTAAAGTGCTATATTACAACACTTCGAGTCTGTCCAAATACTACTGTATGTTGTTTTTCATATTATTGTTTGATATCTCATCAAAGATGAAGAATATTTAAAAAAAAAGAAAAACTTTCTAGCGTTTCTCATGTACGTGATTATAATCCAGGATTCGGACTTCATATAAAATGAAAAAGTTTCTGCTCAATAAAAAAGCTTCCTTCATCTCACCAATAGATGTCTATAGTGAATTATTAGTGATTCAAGAACTATGTTTCGAATTTGAACAATGTATATTTAGAAGTTCCAAGTATTTGAGTAATGTGGTTTTCAATCATAGGTAGTATTGGGGAATGTTACACATGTGTAAAGTGATCACTTAAACCAGCCGATGACGGTCGTAAATGCCCAGGCTTTCATCATATTTTTCATATTTGCTGATGTCAAAAAATAATATAAAAATTGATGTTATAAAAATACTTAAGAAAAAAATTAAAGCTCATTATATTTACATCTTGAAAATATATACAAAAAAATCTATTAAATCTTTTATTATATAACATTAAACCACGAGTGTAAGTTCCTCTCCAAGCACAAGAGCACAGTCTCTTTTTTGGAGAGGCACAGCGAATCGAGATATAAAAGTTTCCCATATGTATAAATGATTCAAATGTATTGTTATAAATAAAAATGTGAATATTTTGAATAAATAAATGAAAATAATAATAATAATAATCGTACTACATAGTTTATTTAGTTTTAATTATAAACAGGTTAAATGACATTCCTGTAGTCGTTTGAAAATCGTATTTAATGATAACCTGTCCTAACATGACATATTTACTTTAATAATATGGGCTTCAGTTCGATGTAGGCATAATAAATAGGGACACATAATGTTTATCCACACTGGCAAATTCCCTTAGTTGAGTTTGTCATGCAACACTGCATGTCAGAAGTCGTCTGATTGGTAATCACTATATCCAATAGATGGCGTGCAATTCATCAATAGGATTGTAACGGGCTTCTATGATATCATGTCCATAGAGTATCTTTTATCTAAATATTTTGTAATACACTGTGTAAAATATAATCTGAGTCCAAACAATTAAAGGTAATTCGTTGAAAAACATTTTCATGTCTGGTTGTGGCTGATTTGTGATAAAATCATTTCCTTTTTTTTTCATTTTTATTGGCTACATTTATTTTCATATTTTTCAGCCTCTTATGTTAAGCTGTAAGTTAGTATGCCAACTATGAACGAGATGCAGAGTCCGATTCTATGTCATGGTAATAGAAAAATCGTAATTTCTCACTTCATTACTTAATATCAGCCAACAAAACGGTATAAGTATATACAATTTTCAGACTACATCGTATAACATATTTATGCTCCACATACCATAGGGAGAGAATGAGTAGTGAAAACAAAATATGGAATAAAATATTTAAGCACAACTTATTGATTTGAAAAAATGCTTTTTTATTCAAAATCTTAAATCTTCTTAAGTTGTTCACCGATTATTTATAATTTCGGACATAGAATTACTTGAAAATAGGCGTGAAAGTGGTATATGTTTACCTGTGATAGGTAAAATATGCTATTTTGCTTCAAAACAGGTATTGCTTACTCATGAGCATTATTAAATTTATCATATTAGAAACGTGTGCTATCTATTTTCTTTCTTTTCCATTTTACTTCATACAATCACAGCTACGCAAAGATGGATACAGGTAAATTATTAAACAATTGTTAAATTATAAAGCATTGTTATTAAACAAAGTTTTAATTGCATATTTAGGTAAATTATTCATAAAATAAGGTTTTTATATTATAGTTGGTACTTAAATACCACACTGTTTATTTTTTTATTGAAAATTCACCCTTCTTTACTTTATTTAAATAATAATAAAAAAATTAAGAATATGTTAATAAAATTGAAAAATAAATAAAAAATTATATTTAATGTGAAGTAAGATTCAGAACTAAAAATAAAATTTCAAAACTAAAATATTATTAACTTGTTCTTCTTCGGATAACGGAATATCGAGTCTTACTGCATTAAGCTTATCATATTATGCTCATCACATGACAAGGACATTTTAAATTACCCTCATTACATTCCCATTTTGAATTTGGTAAAAGAAAATGGAGTATTTATATTTATGTATACCTTAACATTAGGACTGGAATTAAAATGGTTTGGAATTTTTTTGGAAGATTCACAAAACTGATCATTTAAAGATAATGTATGTAAACTTGTGATTTCTGAATAAAAATTACAAAATATTTTAAATTATTGCTTAAATAATTTTATTGGAGAGGTAGCGTAATTGAATAAGATTGTGAGGTAGAAATGTCTAAAAAATGATTTTTTAGTAAATATAATAAATTTTCAAAAAAATTATAATTTTTACCAATCGTTTTTGCGAGTGTACTTTTTAAAGGATTTAACATGAATAAATATTGGCCAAACTTACTAAACATCAATTTACGTAGTCATATATTGGCAATAAACTTTTAAGCCAGACAGAACAAAACTCGTAATTTCCTATGAACGTGTTGGGGAAATCGGTTTATTTTTCCGGCTGCGATTTTCAAATTATATTTATGGGAATATCGTCTGTAAAACTCGGACGTGATGCGCCGAATAACAACAAAATTGCTTGCACGTCCCTGCAGCTATAATATCCAAATATTTTACAAAACACTTTTAGAGCCCCCCGTGTGGTTTCTTTGCAAAACACACGGACGTGTTAGGTTTTCTAATTTTGAGGTAGGTTCTGTTTCTTAAATAGCTGATCTTATTAGACTCTCTGCTTGTTATACAACAATGTAGTCACTGCACTTTACATTTTTATAATATTTGCTTCATAGGGTAAATGCAATTTTTCAGTAAAACATACGTATTTAACCCTATCCGCACTCATATGGTGCATACAGATAAAAAAATGTTGAATTAAATTAACCATTAATTAAATGAAAGAAAGGTCTTGCTGTCTAAATACTTGGATAAAGATGTAAAATATATTAGATAAGATACAGATGACGCCTTTCCAGTTCCATAAAAATAAATAAAATTTAATTAAAAATAAATCCATAAATTGAGACGAAACAAGTAATATGGTAGCAATAGCTAGAGTACAAGACAATTAAATCCAATGGGAACTCGAACGTGTCTCTTGTGCTAAAATCACTGCGTTAGTAAAACAAATATTTAATGCATGTGAAAGGGTGTAAATAGTTGTATGATAGTGGTGCATAACTTGTGTCGTAGATTTTTAAGTCAGAATTTCTACGTTCTACCCCCACTTTAAGACAGTTTTAACGATTAAATTTTCTAAAAAAATATCGCTTAAACTGAACAGAAAAAAATGTAGAATTGACGTATTCGCGTAAATCATTCATTCAAAAGTGGTTACAAAATATTAATTTTAAAGAAGTTATTAATTGTTGGAGTTTATCATTTCTATGATCCGCTAAAACTATTGCACATCCCTTTCTGATTTCTTGTATCTCGCCACCCTTCTTCTCGCGGCCATCTCTGAACGCTGTGCGAGTACAGTACAGCGTACATGGCGGAGGCCGCGTTCCGATTCATTTTCCCATCACGTGCAAGTTAAACGTCATCTCAATTACCAGCCCAAGGGTCCATTTTTGTTAGACGCGACAGGATTCACAACATTTTTCACCCGAGTGTATGCTGCGACGGGCTGTGCCCGATAAGCAGAATAGTTGTGAGTTATCAGATCATGCCAACTGTATTAAATGATCACCGTCAATTTATTAAAGCCATTTTTCTATTGCATTTTGTAACATTCACATTTTTCACAAATTTGTTATTATTTTACTATATAAAATGCAGTTTCACCAAAAAATTTCAGTACAAAACTTTAATATTTTGTTTATATGTATTTTATATGATATAATAACTAACTAACTAACTAACCATCACGTCGCTTTCCCGCAGGGGTAGGCAGAGAGAATCGAATGCCACACCACTCTGTCTTTGCAAACATTCTTTGCCTCTTCTACATTCATGCATCTCCTCATACGTACCCGACGATTATTATGACTCCTGACCCGGCCGCTTTCAAGTATTTGACATACCTGATTGTGCCAAGTTTTCCTCGGTCTTCCTCGACTTCTTTTTCCAACTATATTCGCCTCATAAATTTGTTTAACCGTTCTTTCCTCACTCATACGTTCCACATGTCCAAACCATCTCAACACACCTTTCTTAATTTTATCGATAATGCTTATCTCAGCCTTACATCCTTTCCTTATTTCATCATTCGAACATCTATCAAACATGGTTTTGTCACACATTCGTCTGAGGGATCGCATTTCAACTGCATTCAGTCTGCTTTCATCCTTCTTTTGCCAACTCCATGCTTCGCTTCCATACATAAGGGTTGGAACCAGAACTCCATTGTGTACTGCCAGTTTAGCTTTCGCTGATAGATGATAAAATATATTTTTAAATAAATTCTAAATCACAATGTTTCACGAAATATTTTATTTTTAATATTTAAATTCTGCGCAAAAGTTGTGCTTTAATTTATATATAAAACCCTTATCCGCACCCCAATGGTGCATAGGGCACTGTTCCATATAAACGCAGTGTTATCTCAATCGTTTACACATGAAGGAAAGGTGATCAGCCCTCCGCTTCAGGTACCAGTCCAGGGTAATATTGAATAAATATTACAGTGTAAAAATCACTTATATTTATTTGACCCCCCCTGGGAATCGAACCCGGGACCTCCAGAACGGTAGCCAAGCGTGCTGACCATTACACTACGGAGGCTTTAAATTATACAAGCATATTAAATAAAAAGTTTCTTTTAAAGGTAAAAACACGAGAAAATAATACAAAATTTCACTGTCGCAAAGAGTAACACTTCCGAATTTAGCTAACTTAGATATTAATATGTTCCTACATATTGTATGCGTGTATATCCAAAGTTAACGTTAAGTGCACAGCAAGTTCAACTAAAGCATTCAAAACGCCAAATGCACAAGTTTAAGAGTCTTTTCCTCACTTCTAAAGCAATCAAAGTCGAACAAATCAAACTTGCGCTATAAAACCAGAAGGTTTCGTTTTAATTAATAGTACAGTGATTCAGCATTTAGCTTTCGCCAGACGTTTCAAAGTGGATAGAAAAAGGGAAAGTTATATAAAACTACTCGTTTTACTGTGAATATTAAACGATTTTTTATGAAAGAATATTATATTCGTTCTCAACAAGAAATAAATTAATTTTCCGTTGCAATGAAATATAAAAAAGGCAAAATAACTCTTTTAAATTTCTTACTATCAATAGTTTTTATTTATTACATCTCGCTTATTCCTTTTAACGTCATATATTTTTTAAAAAAACTTGTTTTTTTAGGAGATTGTTTTTAAAGTTTAAGAATATAATAAAATGTATTAAAAATAAATATCAAGCCACTTATTGAACTTTTTACTGTGCAATAGATCTTTTCCCGTAAAACCTGAAGGTTTTTTCTCCATTCGAAAAATATGTATTTAGTTTATTAAAAAAAAAAAAAAAACAATTCCTCTTCTTCAAAATACAAAAACAACGCTTTCTGTTCTGTAGCGGATAAATATTAAGCTAAAAATATGCCGCTTTTGCTGAAATATAGTACATTTTCTGGGCATTCCGAAAACATGCACAACTGAAAATTTACGATTTATGACGTTGTTGAAAAGAGTAAGAGATTTGTTAATTATGTGATACTAGTTCCAAACGTAGTATTCGTTCAACTTTACGAAGTTATCCACATCAAGAATTTTCAACATACCATATGTATCAAAGAATATGTATATTGAGATGGGAAGACTAACATCTGAGCATTAAGAAGGCTCACGACATGTCATTGTCTGTTTTGAGCGATCATTTTACTCAAAATGTAACATTTACTATTTTACTCGTGGTTGATGATTGACATCACTCATATTTCGGAACACATATGCTTTAAATTGAAAAATTAAACTGCATTTTTTGTGTAAAACGTCGTCTATGACATCTTAGCCCTAGAAATGCCCAGACTTTCATACAACCATCTCAATAAACTTTTTCATATTTATAGATATATTGTTAAAAATTCTTTATTTAATTAAAATTCAAGCTAGATTTTTTCGTTTAATGAAGAAATATATCGGTTAAAGTAACTCAATCAAACAGATACAGGTAAAAGTTGTCAGCCGTGTGAAACACGACGAATAAGAAAAATATCTATATATATTTTTTAAATATTATTATATACTAGCTGTGTTTGGCTGCGAGTTGTTGTAGCTCAGTCTGTTTAGAGGGAAAATATATTTAAAAAAAGTTTTTTTTATTCATACTTAAGTGTTTTTAAATTATCCTGTGAACCAACCTATCGTAATGAAAATATAAAAGTTTGCTGAATTTAATGATTTTTTTAACTATTTTTTTTCACTTCACAGTATTCTTAATTGAAATTATATCCAATAAAAGAAATTATAAAGACGTATTAAAGGTTTTAAAAAAAACGATGGTTGGTTTACTTGAATAATTTGAAAACAAAAGTTTTGTAAAAAATATCCTAATGGGATCTATTTAAGTATTTTTAAACAGAATTTGTACATTTTTATATACAATTTATATCAGCAATATAGTTTAACTCCATCCTGCGGGAAAATGTTCAAAGGGAAGGCTAAAAAACGATTTCTGAAAGTGTGATTTCGTGAAAGGGAACGTAAATTATTTCACTCGTAATATCTATTACGGATAGAGAGGGATAGCAGCCAACCCCGTAAATACTTCCACAGAAAGCAATCACGGGCCATCAATCTAATAATATTGAGAATCCATCTATTGTGCGATGAGAAAGAGAAAATTGGATGTATGACGCGTGTCAATTACTAGAAAGTTCTTTCCACTTATCCGAACCAAGCGAGGTATTCGTAAAAATATTCTCAAACATATTGAAGATATTAATATTTGACTGAGAATGATTGAATGGTTTTATTCAAAAATAAATTCGCTTAAAATCTTATTAGTTTAGTTTATTAATTTCAAATAACACGTCTGTATGATCATCCGGCTGTCAAATAAAAATATTTGAAGTCATATATTTTCATACCGCCATTATCAAGAACATTACCAAAGCTGAGAAAATAACCGTGATTATAACCACGTCTCCTGTGACAAATGCTGTAAAAAAATTACTAGAGTTGATACTAAACAATGAAAAATAAAAGTAGAGCCATTTTTCTATACTACTGCATAGAGGTCTGTCTTCAACATTTCACATCGGAGCTTAGTAACGACAAAGGTAAAAAGGTAATATTAAAATGGTAATGTGATATTTTTTAAAAGAACGTTTCATGGACCGTTTTGATGGGTTTGTCGATTTTGTTACCAAGTTTGTATTGCGTTCAAAATGTACAGTTCTCCGAGTAAAGGTTCATTTACATTTCCTGGAAGGAAACGCTCTAGTTTTAGGAGCTTGTTACGGTGAAGGGGGTCGGGTGGCCCAGCAAGGGTGAGCGGGAACTGCAAATAATTTGAAGGAATGAAAAGCAAATCTTAAGAGTTATATGTGTGCTCGGGTCGGGTTCCGGCGTAGCCAGCCCACCCCTCGACAGCCACACTGGGGAACAAATTCAACTTTTAATTCGTGGCTATTTTTATGCGAGGTCTCTAGCCGGGATTTCTTTGCGGGTCGAAACGGTGGAGCTCCCGTACCCTCGCGGATTTTGCACGGACTGTCTCTCGCGCTTGTCGCTTTTGAAATGAATAATGGATTTCTACGCTTTGGTAAAAACGATTGTCTGTTTGATGTATTTTTTGACAATTGCCTTTTTTCGCTCGGTGATTTACAATCTTCCCGTGATGAGGAACGAAAATATTGTCGCGAAGTTTGCGAACATTTAAAGTATTTATGAGTGACAGTTCCTTTTATTTGACAACCACACGACTAAAAAAAAGAAGCAATTTTTATACGTCAATATCAAAAAACGCTTTTTGTATATTCTTTAATATTATCTTTCAAAGCTAGATAGGTATATTAAAAATTTAAAACTGCTTTTTAATAAGAAATATAAAGATATATTTTTCTTTACAGATATTTTTATCTTAAGTAAATTTTTAGCTAAATAATAATAATAAAAATATATTTTTAGTAGTTTGGCTTAGCTTCTCTAGTGAAGAATGTATTGTGAAAAAAAAAACAATTGTTTAATTTATTTTACTATGTTGGTACTCGCATAATTGTACATATTAGTCCAAAGCATGGAATTTCAAAAGATTTATTACGCTTATTTGAAATCAAGATATAGTATTCTGACTTTGGTCAGCCACACCGTAGAATCCCACCCCCGAATTACAAACAAGTTTCATTGCATTGTTAAATTTCATCACATCCGATCGGTTCTGAAATAATTTCCGGTTCATTTGGGCCCACCAGAGAGAACCGACAACTGTATACGGGCAACGCTGATTTATCAGGCGATTAAGTGCGGTTTGTAAGCTTTATTTGGGCATTGCTTCCACTTGCAACTCCATATCAACTTGCGTTCACTGTTTTAGCAACGGATGCATGAACTATGACAACTCGCATACATCCCCTCATGTCACTGCTAACATCAACGGAATACCACAACTGTTCACCGAATTCATTGAAATAGCATAAATTATTGAAATGGTTGGAATAATTAGGTCAATATTTCAATATCGTTGGGAATTTAAACGTGACAAGCTTTTTTTTACTAAAGCATCGTTCTATACATTAATTAAAATCATATCCAATCAATTACAGTTACTTCTTTATAAAAAATCTACAAATGTAGCATCAAAAACTGACTGAAAGCATATAATAATATTATTTTCAGGAATTGTATGTAATTTATGCTAAAGAAATCTTTTATTAGGGATATATTTTCAAATTATTAAAATAAAATGACATATTTTGGACACATAATTTTAAAAAATGTGTGATGTAAAATAATGTTAAACGATGACTTATTGAAATAGCAGTCAACTTTACTTTAAAATGTAAGACTTTGATATAATAAAATAAAACCCTTATACGCACCCCAATGGTGCATAGGTCACTGTTTCATATAAACGCAGTGTTATTTTGATCGTTTACACATGAATTAAAGGTGATCTGCCCTCCGCTTCAGGTACCAGTCCAGGGTAATATTGAATAAATATTCCAGTGAAAACATCGCTTATATTTGTTTGACCCCCCTGGAAATCGAACCCGGGACCTTCAGAACTGTAGCCGAACGTGCTGACCATAACACTACGGAGGCGGACAAAGACTATAATAAGACTATAGAAACCCAAATTCTGCAAGAATTTTTAAGTCTCCCTTTCTAGAAACGAGACTATTGTGCATATTTTTATTGTTATTTAACATTATTCATCGTTTGAATTCATCCTTTCCCCAAAAATTAATATGTTGTTTCCCGTAAATTATTACTGCACACGTTAAAATTATTACTTAAGTACCTAAAGTAGTATATCAATATAAGGACCGTCAGTCTATTTAATCTTCACATTCGTTTGAAAATGACATAACAAGGCGAAACAATTGTCACAATTTTAATATTTATGTGTTTTTTTAACAATAAAATACAACTTAGTCGACTCAAAAAATGTAAATGTATGTTTGATTCAACAATTAATATATAAACTTAAACACCTGTTGTACTTATGCATCTTCACGAGAAGACGTTCTATTATACCGGTAGAATGGAGCATTACCCGTAGAACAGCAGCGCTCTGATTGAAACCACACCATGCATCGCCAACTACCTACAAGTATTTGGTAATCAATTACATGACCACCGATTAGGCAATTTGTCGCGGTAATCCCAAGGGATCTTCTTAATAATCAATATACACCAACCACCATACCAGTGGGGTTAAACTGTATTGCAAAATTATCCCAAGCTGACCTATACCACCGGCACTGCTTGGTGCAGCCTATGGTATGTAAATAATAGATGATTTCATCGATCACAGGTGCGAGTGTTTTTGCCTAGAATTATCAATTATGAATTACATGAATTTATAGTAACTTTAAACATAAAGAGTAAATCTACTCACGAGTAGGCATAGGCTATGAAACTTATAAAGTTGAAGCCTGAGTAGGGACATGATAAGCGGTGTTTCATAAGCCGTAGCTAGATTTCAGAGTCACTTGGACGTTGGGTAAACAAAAAAACGATCACAGGTACTTCGTGTTATTTAAAGTAATAAAAAATTACCTGATTGATACCAATGTGTAGATTCGGATTAAATTTCATTCCTGCTTACTTAAAAAATAAATAAAATTTATTTAAAAATTCCATAGTTTCGCTTGAAGAGTAATTTTTGGATGAATCTAGCCCATCATAATCTGCCAAGTTAAGAAGTAACCATAATATTTTATGTTGGTTTTAGGGCGTTAGCTTTTTAGGGATCAATTGTTTTTTTTAAGTGATAATGCTGTCGTATTTTTAAAGTATTATGATCAAAATACTTTAAAAATATCTGTTTATCAATACATTGTTTTTCCTTAATTATTTTAAATTAAGGAAAAACAATGTATTGATGCAGAGATTTGAAAAAAATAAGAAAATGTTGTCTATAACATAACAACAACGCATGTGTAAGCTGAAAATAGTATTTGTAAAAAAATCATTTTAATTTTCATTGTGAAACATTTGAAATCTTTCACTGCAGTTTATATATCCTGCCGTCATAAACCTCAAGCAAAAAAATTAACTCAATTAAAATATGTGAAAAAATAAACAAACATTTTTCTTTTCCAGAGCACACCTGCAAAAATTGAATCTGCACCAATGTAAAAAGTAGTCAAGCCCGCACTATGCTACACACTCGTATAAATAAAATATTTATAAGCAAATGAAGAGAATTTCCTTTTCTAAAAATAAAGGAATTATTTTTAAGCAAAACTTGGGATTTTTACGAGGTCGAAAAATATTCATACCGACGAAATTTCCCGGCGAAAGAGATGTCGAGGAAAAAAACCAACAGAGAAAAGAACATTCTACATATCGCCGCGCTACGCGGAAACTTTAAATTTTATGGACCCCATAGTGGAAGTTGAGTTTTGTTCTCAGTTGAGGAACCCACCCCAACAGTTGTATTAGGAATGAAGTTTATTCTCACCTCAGTGCAAATAGAATAATGGCAAGAGGCGGCGATAGAACAGCGGCGGTGGTAATCACTTCTTTCCTATTCAACCATCATTATCTACAAGCACTAAGTCGTAAATTTAAGCCATTTCACAGTGCACTGTAAATTCCAGTATGCCTAAGGTTTTCGCCAATTCCCTTTATCCGTTTCAGGTGGTCGGGGTGTGTTTTTTATCGCTTAACAAATGGTACTTTTACAGCCCGGTACGGGCGGGCATCATTTGTTTATGCTGCGTGTGACTCTCGAATATATTTGTTTGAAAATACAATACTTTATCAAAACATAATTTGACGTAATATAAGAATTCGGTTATTTAGTATTTTTTATGTTGCCGAATAAATATCGATTTGCTGAATATAAGAAAACCTTCATTTCGTACCTATCCTTTTGATTAATTTAAATTTTGGTTTGATTTGATAAATCTGGAATAAATTATTTACCATGTTCATCGTGACATAGCTTTTTCTAGAACTTGTCATACTTCAATTTTAGTAAAAATCGATTAGTTTAATTTTTTATGTAAGATTAAACAAATATAAATAAATATAAAATATTCCGATTTGGAATAAAAATATAAATATCTCAACAAATTTGAACAAAAATAAAGATTTTTGGGTATTTACAGGGCTAACAACCGGCCATTTGCTGGTTTAAGTGATCACTTTATACACGTGTAACGTTGACTAGTCTACTCATGATTGACTACCACACTGCTCTTAGTTCATAAAAAAATATTATATTTTTGCTTTTGAGACGCTTGAAAACATCATTCACAATTTTTATCGAACTTTTATTTTTACTAGTTATTTACAAATTATTTATTCAGGACAAAAAATATCTGAATTAAAGCACTAGAACAAATATAACTGTTTTTATCCTTTATTTTATTTACAAAAATAACAATTCATATTTCAATTCAATTTGGTAAGAAACATGGTTGAATTATAATTTGTTTTTGATATTTAAAACGGGTCGTGAGTTTTAGTTTGATTAAAAGTAAACATTTATATATTTCCACAATATTTGGCGAAAAAGCCTTACTATGAAATGAATAACAAAGCGTCAAATAACCGCATATTAAATTTCATGAATAAAAATGAATTTGACAATACGATCGCCATACGGTAATAAATTAATTCAAGCAAATTTACGATCAGGTTACCAAAACAGAATCAGAAAAATCAACAAAACCTCGCTTAATCCGCTATCAAAATACCTCACTCCAAAACTGTTTGAGCGCCCCAAACTTGAAATTGGAGCGCGGCCGAAGCAATCTTCATTTCAGAGTGTTGGAATATAAGGCAGGGTCCCTTTAAGTTCGCAGGCAGTATGAGCATTGCTCAGCAAGGTACTTAATTACCCGCTCTTTGATCACTGATGTGTTATGCAAATTTGATTATTCGAAGTATAAATTATACGCAGAGCTGGGAACACACGCATGGAGGAGGTATACCCTCTATGTTCGGGCGTAGCGAATATAAATACGTCTTGATTTTGCATATTGTGGCATACATCAGTAACGCTAATTTAAATAATTATAACTTTTATAAATGATGTTATTCATTTAAAAAAATAATTACAGCTATTACAATGTAAATTTAACGATTGTTTAAATGTCAAATGAAGATTTTTATTAAGTATGTTTGAGTATATTAATCAAAAAATTTAATAAATAATTTAAATAAAGCTTTGTTTTAAAATCACTTTAAATATTTTTTTGTAACTTAATTATAATATCTACCAGTTTCAAAGCTAACTTTTTCTTTTTCAAGACTGATTATTACTGAACAAAAAACGGTTAGATTCGTAACCGGTAGATATTATAATTGAGATATAAAAAAATATTTATGGTGATTTTAAAACAAAGCCATATTTTATTATAAAATGGAAATCACAAATTTATTGCTTCAAATATAAGTTATAAACATATTATTTCTTACCACTTTAGAAATAATTGGACAATGAATGAAAGTATGTCAAAGTCATGATATTTGATATAGAGAAAGATGTAACGGAATGCAAAATTATCGTATAAGATAGATTTAATTTATATATATATATATATATATATATATATATATATATATATATATATATATATATATATAGGAAGCAAATGAAAGTGAATGAAGATATTGAAAGAAGGGTGAATGCAGGGAATATAACAAATTGAATAGAGTAATTGCAATTATAAATGTGTCCATAAGCTAAACACGATGGAATGCTGATATTGATAATTTAGAATATTTCAAAACTTGAACAAATGAACGTTAGCATTTTTATTTATATGGAAAATATTTCTGTAAAAACACGCGCGTACTCAAATTCAACGATGCATTTAAATTTCAAACCAATCGGTGAAAACATTCGGATATTCAAGATTTTGAACAAACGAGTTTTTTCATTTTTGTTTAAAAAGATTAAAAGGATTATAATTGTTTATTTATTTAAACATTTTTTTATACAATTTAATGTTTTAAATGCAGTTTAACTTACTAGATTCCTACAGATAATGCTTCTTGGGAAAATTTTATAGTTTCCCTAATAAAATGCAGCAGATGAATAGCGAAGCATAAAAGTACTTGATCGTTATCACTAGTCCAAGTATGCAATAATCCGGCTCGGAGGGAAGGGCCATACAACCATTCGCTTTCCACTTTATTGCAGATGGCACACGGACACCATTCATTGGAAACCAATAAAACTGGAAGGAAATCAAACGCCCCTATATAGAAGGATTCGAATCCATCAAATAAATGACTGAGGTAGATAAGCAATATATCAGCAGCCCCTAAAAAGGGTTGCCTATCAATCAGATAAATCCTATTAGAAGGGTATTTGGAATAATGCGATCTTGTTTCGGGCGTTTTGACCAAAATGCTTGTCTATTCAAATTCTCGTTTTAAAATAATGATTTACACGTAAGCTGTCTGTAAAATGTTTTACGTTTTTAACTATGAAATATAATACACATAACTTATATGGGTAAAAACTATTTATTTTACAAAAATCGTTTTTATTTGTTTAAAATATTTTATACATTAATTTATTCATTCATTTAATACATGAATTTATGTATTAATTTTAAATCAAACACAGATTTTTTGAGTCTACTAAGTTGTATTTTATTAACAAAAAACACATAAAAAATTATATTGTGACAATTGTTTCGCCTTGTTAGGGCATTATCAAACGAATGTGAAGATCAAATGGACTACGGTCCTTATGTAGCTATACAATTCTATGTGACAGTTTTAACATGTGCAGTAATAATTTATGGGAGACAACAGTCGCTAATGGGGGATGTAGGTATGTACCCTTATATTTGTTTTCTGGGAAGGGAAGAATTTATTGGCCATATTTTAGAGATTTTAATACCCAGACCCCCTGCTTTATATGGTCAACCAAAAATCCATAAAAATACAATTCCCATAAGACCAGTAGTATGCTTTATTAATACACCTACCTCAAAACTTGCAAACAAATTAAATCATCTGATTAAATTCCATACCAAATTCCAAACAACCTATAGCGTAAAAAACTCAATAGAACTTGTGAATAAAATAAAAAATATCGACCTCCCCCCCAACTGTAAATTTATGTCATTAGACGTCGTTAGCTTATTCAGCAATATACCGGTGAAAGAATGTATCTCTATAATTAAAACAAAGTTAACTGAACAAAATGTTAATCCAATAATTGTAAATGAATTAATTCACCTTGTTGAAATATGTGTCAATAACAATTATTTCCAGTTTAACGAAATAATTTATCAACAAGAGGATGGTCTCCCGATGGGAAGTCCACTTAGTCCCCTACTAGCCGAAATTTTTATGGACCATATTGAACGTATTATGTTACAATCACCTCTAACAAAAGATATAATATATTATGTCAGATACGTCGATGACTTACTAATATGCTGGAATGGCTCTCTAAGACAATTTGATAATTTTACAAAATGGGCCAATTCAATTAACTCAAAAATTTGCTTCACAACTGAACATGAGACTGACGGAAAAATTATTTTTTTAGATCTAACGATAGGGAGACAAAACAATCAACACACCTTCGAAATATTCAGGAAACCGACATTTACTGACACGACAATACACGCCACATCAATGCACCCATGGTCTCATAAACTCGCAGCATACCACTCCATGATACATAGATTAGTAAACGTACCCTTAGATAAAATAGCATATCAAAAAGAATTAAATACAATTAAATGCATAGCAGAAAATAATGGATTCAGAGAACAGACCGTTAATAAAATAATGAACCAAAAAATATATAAACATAATATTAATTTAATTTATCCTCACATCCATAACCAATTGATAAACAAATTTGCTTGCATACAATTCTCAGGTACAATATCTTTAAAAGTTTCTAATGTTTTGAAACAACATGGAATAAAAGTGGCATTCAAAACAAACAATAATAACGGATCAATCTTAAAAAACTCGAAGGACAAATTTAATATTTTAAAAAACAACGGAATTTACAAATTAGAATGTAATGATTGCAATGCAATTTACGTAGGACAAACTGGACGCTCTTTCTTAACTAGATATTCAGAGCACGTAAGATCTTACAAAAATAAAAAACTAGACTCTCAATTTGCCAACCATTTAAATGAAAATAACCATAAAATTCATGTCTCAAGTAAACCAATTCCATTACATATTGAAAGCAAAGGTAGAAAAATGAATATATTAGAGCAATTAGAAATAAATAAATATGTAAACAATCCTAATTTTAAAATCATTAATGAACAAACTAACCTTATATCTTCACCACTGCTAAACATATTTAAATAGACTATTATTACCCTCTATGTAAACGCTTGCATGATGCGTTATTGTTAAACTAATAATTATATCTACATATGTAAATTCTTTCTTAAAATAAAAATAAAAATTTCCATGTCTAGTAATAATTATATCTACATATGTTATTAATTATATCTACATACATGAATTCTTTCTTAAAATAAAAATAAAAATTGGCATGTCAATAAATTCTCCCTTCCCCGAAAATAAATAGAAGGGTACATACCTACATCCCCCACTACTTAATGAACAAACTAACCTTAGGTCTTCACTATTGCTAAATGTATTTAAATAGACTATTACTGTACATCATCTCTCTCTGTGTAAACGCTTGCATGATGCGTTATTGATAATCTAATAATTACATCTACATATAAAAATTCTTAAAAATAATATTACCAACAATTGTATTAAAATCTCTAAAATATGGCCAATAAATTCTTCCCTTCCCAGAAAACAAATATAAGGGTACATACCTACATCCCCCATTAGCGACTGTTGTCTCCCATAAATTATTACTGCACATGTTAAAACTGTCACATAGAATTGTATAGCTACATAAGGACCGTAGTCCATTTGATCTTCACATTCGTTTGATAATGCCCTAACAAGGCGAAACAATTGTCACAATATAATTTTTTATGTGTTTTTTGTTAATAAAATACAACTTAGTAGACTCAAAAAATCTGTGTTTGATTTAAAATTAATACATAAATTAAAATGGAGTTCTACAAATTAAACGCCAAGTCAATAAATAAATAATACATGAATAATGAATCATTTTGCCGTATAGAACTATTACATTCCTAAAAACTGACAACAATTAGATTATCCGCTGACAATCCTCAAACAGGTATTGTTTTTTTAAAAAAAAACATGTTGTGTCTAAAAAAATGCCTGCATTTTTATAAAAAAAATATTACTCTTAGTCAAAAATTTAAAAAAATGCTTGGATAAATTATGTTTTTTTTTATTCATTTTTATATTCAATTTTATCTCTTTCGTAGTTTTTTTTTAAGATAATATCCTATTTTTTTTAATTGACTGACCTTGATCATTTAATACTTGAATGTATAAAAATTGTTGTTATTTTGATCTTGTTGCGAAAATATTATGTTTAACTTTGGCCTTATTCCCGATATAAAAATAAAATTAAATAAACACGAAGATAATCTTTATACCCGCATGTGGGTACGGTACTTTTCCATTAAAAAACGTAAATTTCCCAAAAATACCCTTGGGTTAAAAAAAACTCATTCGTTTATTTTCAAACAATATCAAGTCGCCACAAATGTTAGGACAAATAGTCCTTAAATTGTTAATAATTTCCCAAATTTAAATTTAAAAATGATTTTTTCCCAAATCTTTGCAAAAGAAAGGTTTTGATGAATCATAGATA
This sequence comes from Brachycentrus maculatus, assembly GCF_059751285.1. NCBI lineage: Eukaryota > Metazoa > Arthropoda > Insecta > Trichoptera > Brachycentridae > Brachycentrus > Brachycentrus maculatus. Next base: position 665,870 of record NW_028280776.1, read on the forward strand.
TATCATAAAAAAAATAGCACAGTTATGTATTTATAACAATTTATCTAGCGTAGAACGGGGCTACTTGAACTTTGATGTGTTACTTAAGCCCAGTACAAAAAAAATATTTACATCTGTATTTGGTCTACAATAATGAACGTATCGACATGATTCATTGTTTCCCTGACAGGTGACACTTATTGTCACGATACGTTCATTATTGTAGATCAAATACAGATCACTATTTTTTTGAACTGGGCTCAAGTAACACATCAAAGTTCAAGCAGCCCCGTTCTACGGTACCTGTTTTTATTATTGACGAATATTATATGAATGTTCGACACAAGGGTGTACGTCTACAAAAGTTGCAACTTTTTTGTAACGTTTAACGTAAAAGTGATAACAAATTATTAAGTTCCTCCACCAATAACATGCCTTCATATTACGTCGAGTCATTTTGAATAGTTGGAGCTATTCTATGAAATCTTTCAAACTAAAACCTTTAGAATTCGGATTTAATACCGACAAGTACCCTTTGGCGAGTAAGGTCGTGAGTTTAGGATGATGAGTCGCAGACGGCGCGAGATGAGTCTAGCTGATGCCGGCCATAAGCCTCGGTAATAAATCCCCCCTCGTCTTATTCACGAGAAAAGTAGTAAAAACGCAGCGGAGCGTCGTTAACCCCACTTCTCTCCTTTTATTTTTAATTGCACCGCAGTTTTACGAGACGTCGTTCCCGTAGACCCGCTGGATATTGCGCCGCACGTAATGGCTCATGCACACGAGACGAAATTGAAACTTGACAACATATTTTGACAAGATGACATCATAAATTTACTTGGCAATATTCGGTCTAGTGCATTTTTCAAAAAATACTCTCCTTATCGTCCATCGTTCACATGTAATACCACTTCCATTAACACAAATTCGAGACTACCAGTTTCAGAATAATTGTTCCGTCATTAGGCCATTAAAATTTAATTATTACGGTCTGACATTTGTACAAAAATAAAATTTTGAGAGAAAGAAGACAAAAAAAAACAAATAGGATTATTTTTAAACGGGGACGGTAAACGATAAGGGGAGTGTTATATTACCAAACCACAAAGTTAACAATGCTTTTAATATATAAAATACATTTTTCAAATACTTCTTCTGCGAGTTGTAAATTAAAAAAATATATACAATTGACTGAAACTAACTAATCATCTGTAAATTGTAAATTCTCTGAAAAAAAGCACTCTGTAAATTCAAATCATATTTTAATATGTATAACTCAATGAAGGTACAATATTAACATCTAAAATGTATTTTTTTAATCTGGCTTTTAAAAAAAAACACATTACTCAATCCTGCATGATAATCTATACACACTGATTTTAATTGTTACTTTAATACTTTACGACTTGAAATACGTCATCATGCCAAGTATTCATTTGTTTTGAGGAGATTTCCCTTTTTAAAAATATGTAAAAGTGTTACACATTTAACAAAATAGGGAAGTCTTCATTTATTAATTTCGTTGAAATATTTTACACAAGTATTTCTTTCATCACCCTTCATACAACCGTCATTATACTAACAACTTTACTGCTTTCATCCATCCATTACTTCTTACAAATAAAATTTTAAGATAACCACAAAGGTTGGGGTGAGTGAAGCGATGCTTCGGATTACAATTTTATTCTTGGGCCAACTTTTAATGTCGTAACTTCTAACATACACAAAAGTAAAACCTGAATTATAATCCTGTATTTAATTTTCTCCCGACTTCGTTATCATTGATTTTGCTTGCGCAGCATTACACATAAATATTTATAGGACATTAGTTCTACTTGAGACATTTATTACCGTAATCGATATGGAAATCGGTGGAAGAAGAGACATGGTATGTTACTGGGTGAATCCTAAAATACTTTTTGATAAGTGCAGAAATAAAGATATAGAAATGAGAGTGAATGGTGCACTGAAATCAATTATGGCAAATAAAAACCTATCAACGAAGGCTAAATTGCTAATACACAACATAATCCTGGTTCCAACCCAAATGCATGGAAACGAAGCATGGAGTTAGCAAAAAAAGGATAAAAGTAGACAGAATCCAATAAAAAATGCGATCCCTCAGACAAATGTACGTCAAAACGATGTATGCCTGTAACCATTTAGAATTAAAAAAGTGATCATGTTTTTAAGAACAGTGTTTTTCGATGGTTGCTTCTCGTTGGTAGGGACAAGGTAGAAAGAGAATTTATTAATGTCCAGGCGTAATTATTTTACTATGAAACCTTTTTACTGTAAATTGTTATTGTATCTTTTATATGTAATGTATAAAATCTAGAAAGCTTAAACTTAGAAAGTTGTGTTGAGATTTTTCGGACATTTTTGGATATTTTTTGGACATTTTTTTTGGACTCTGATTGAGGTCGCGGTGATATGTAAAATATTATAACACAATTACTCATACTAAAGTATACTTCATACCAACTTGTCTCCATTTTGGTCCTGTCTTTCATTTCAACTTGATTTTTTAACTTACAATATAAAAATAATCTAGAATATATATATTTTAAATTAACGTAGGTGGTTCAAGTGTCTTGGGACACCAAGTCATAAAATATCTATTCCAGTACATTCAAAACCCATAGAGATATCCGGAATTCTAAACATGTATGTACGAGAATGTACATATATATATATAAATTCGTGTTGTTTTGGTTCAATGATATATATGATGTAAATTAAATCGAACATGCGGCGCTATAATGTTAACAACACAATTACAGGTAAATTAAATGTCAGTTTATAATAATTTATGTTCGGGTAGTAATAGCACGATCCCAAATGAACTAAATTTTCGCTTGGCTCGCGTTGAACAAAAAACCTTAATGACCTCCCCGTTGCATTGAATTGGATTGTATTAACCATAGACGATGCTGATTTATATTGATGGCTAAATTTACTGCAAACTAATATGTTCTACATGTATGGTATATTATATATTACAAATTTAATTTCTCCATATGGAATTTATCTAAATAAGTGAGAGGCACAAGCTAAGCAGGGTCACTAAAAACATAATTTTTTTAGATGCATAATGATACTTAAATATAAACGATAACACTGCGTTTATATGACGCAGTGCCCTGTGCATCACTGGGGTGCGGATAAGGGTTTAATTTTTTATTATTAAATATAAACGAAAATATGTGAGTCCAGATACTAAGCAGGCTTATGAACTGTTATGAATTAAATATGTAAATATATTTGTCGATTCAAAGATTTGAATAAACTTAAAATAAAAATACTCGCTTTGGCAGTACATATACTAAAATTGGAACGATACAGAGAAGATTAGCATGGCCCCTGCAAAAAAAGTAAAATTTATTGTTAAAATAATTTATTAGTTTTGTCTACTAATTATTTTTAATAAAAAAGTGATTAACGTGGGTTGTTTATTAGTAGTAAGTGAGATGTTTTTAATTATTTTTTTACAAGATATTTGAAATTTGTTTAATACTTAATTGACATTGATACATATTCATAGTTAATATTTTTATATTATGTCTGGATTTAAAAAAAGATTAAGCAATCTTTTTTTTTATTATAGTGGATTTCAGACATTTCAGTTTAGTTACGTATAAAGCAATGTACCATAAGTGACTCATTTTATAAACTCGTTTTGTCATCATCTTTGCATTATTTTTATTTTATTATATATTCCGTCAAACGTTTTTTTTATGAAAGGCGTCTGATTGAAATAACAAAAAAAGCCACGTAAACGAAAACTTACTCAATTTGTTAACCTTAAAAAAATATATCGATGTTTCATCTTGAGATACCTAAAATATTAATGAACACATCTAATATGTCATCCGTAGGGTGAATAATGCAGTGACAGTAAAAATAAAAACAAATTGTTGTATTCATCCCGAAATTAAATGTTTTTTCTTCCATTCGATACACTATATATAGTTTATTTTATTAGACGAGCAAAAACTTTCCTGTCTTTTTGGTCAGCAGCGCGGTCTTCAGGCCGTGACGCGGTGTTTCAGTTTTTAGTTTCACCCTTAGTTCACAAGTGTTGGTTTTTCTACGTCTGCGTGGTCAGCTCGGCTTGTGAACTTGACTTGATTGATGATTCTATTTTTAAAACAGATTTGGCACCAGCCCCCGCAGCAATTTTGGTGACAATCCCACTGATGTCACAAAAACACCGTGGCCATTCTTATGTTGTGAAAAGTAATTGGAATCTTTTTCCCATGCCTTAGAACACTAAACGAGAAAATTTCGTAACTCATATATAAAATATTTAATTTCTTTTTCATCAAACATTATTTATTGTATTTTATAACTGATTAATTTATAATGCAAAAACAACTGAAAAAGCTTCATTTTCCAAATGCAAGTAATTTTTCACATGCAATATTGCAATACGCGCATTAAAGAATAATTAGTTTTTTATCGGTGTAAAACGATTTTATTGTGTAAGTCATATGTTATATGTATTGCTTAATATCCGTTTATGTTTAGAAAATCAAAATAAAACACTTTTCTTTTACAAAGAGCATACTATGAAATAGTAAAAAAATACATAAATATATATATATATATATATATATATATATATATATATATATATATATATATATATATATATATATATATATATATATATATATATATATATATATATATATATATATATATATATATATATATATATATATATATAAATATGTATTTATGTATTTTTTTATTATTTCATAGTATGCTCTTTGTAAGAGAAAAGTGTTTTATTTTGAAAAAATATATAATAATGTATAATTTTCCTATATATATATATATATATATATATATATATATATATATATATATATATATATATATATATATATATATATATATATATATATATATATATATATAGGAAAATTATACATTATAATATATTTTTTAAACGTTTATTCCATAAAACAATTCGCCAAATTAGTGGTATAGACCTTTCCTAATAAAGCGTAATATAAACAGAATCTCATTCCATGGCGAAATTGGCGGCTATCCGATACACAAACATTTCGCAAAGTAGGGACCTCAGTCCCACACGTGACTAGAACCCTAATGTCCCTACCATTCGGACCTCTAATAATACCAGATAAAAGTATTCGTTACAGTGTACGGATATGCACGTCCGTTAGTGTGCGTGGAACTTTATGGCCAATGGGGACAAACTTTTGCACTAACACACGGGTAAATCCGAATAAAACTACCCTACTTACACTTGTGTGGGGATTGTCAAAGATTTGAACGTAGGGCACATTTATTGGGATCATCCACCCTTCTAAGCCATGTTCCAGAAACCCTTTTTCCTTCATTATCGTCTTTCTATATTAAACTGTTACGATGAAAGAAAGTATTCCCTAGAACGGTAAGAGTAAACTTTTTTTAATACAACGATTTCACCCTTTTCGTTTGTGCTGAGACTTTTTTCAGAATAGAAAAGTTTTTAAAAATGGAAAAATTTTCATGAAAACCCTTCTTAATACCTTTGCCGATATTTTATTTTTATAAGTTTGTATCATCATTTTACTGGAATGAAGTTCAATTATTTTACGCCAAAAAGTGTTCTTTTCCTTCTTACAAAATGAACTTATTGAATAAGATATTTTATTTTCTTTAGTTTGCATCATTGTTTTATGTAGTTTAATGAAGTTTAATTATTATATTGTTAGTATGTTTAATTGAAATTCCTTTCATGTTTGAGCTTGTATAACGTTAATTCATCTTCGTATAATTGATGAAAATAATACAAGCTAAAAGGGGAGATTTATTTGAATTGGCACAAAAAAGTCGTTTAGTTACCTTTTCTTGGAATTCACTTGTAAGTGATACTTATCCACACCAAATGGTGCATAAGGGACTGCATACAATTAATACAACGTTTATTTGATCGTTTGTTATTTGAAGGCATGTTAAACAGTTCTACGCTATAGTCATTAGACCAGGGTCACAAATAAATCAATAAAACGTTGAAAAAACCCTTTTTTTTTTTTTTGACTACCCCCTAGGAATTCAACCTGAGACCTCCAGCATAATAGCCAGATGTCCTTATTACTACACTATGAAGGCTATGTGTATGTACGTACAAGTAAATGCTAAAAATGTAACACGAGTTACTAGTGTCGGGTTGTGGTCCCGTGGTTAGTGCCGTGAACTCTTGAGTCAGAGTTTATCGGTTTGAGCTCACTCTACTACAATTTGATACCTATTTCTTATAATGAGCCGCTTATGCTCACAAAAATAGTATGAAATTGAAGTATTTTTGTAAAGAATAATAAAAAACAAATATATTTCTCTTTTTAATAAAAGAATTATACGAATATAAAAACCAATTACATGAAGAATATAAAGATAAAACGATTTTGTCTAAGACCAAGCTGATAACGGGATATAAAAGTGCACACTACGTTACAATCAAATACAATGAACATCATTAGCTTTTAAGTATCCGTGCCGAACCGGCGAGCGCTACGGATAAGTACAGTGCGCTCGTTTGATACTATCAGCGTTTAACTTTTTCAGTCCCCACAAAAGTGGAGCGAAGAAATTCGGCCGTTACGCTAAAATGCCGGAGTTAATCCATAAACACGGCCAACTAATGCCGGGCGGGCCCTATAAAGTAGTCATCTAATGGGTTGCGCATTGGCCCTCCGCGACGGCGAGCGCTGGTCCTAACTACAGAGCACTACAAGCTCCTGATACCGAATACGTACCGTAAACAGTGCTCACGCTCGTCAGCTAGAACGAGCTACATTTGCATACTAGAATTGCGCTTTTATACGCCGAATTTACGATCCAAACGCTAGCCAGCTCGTGGTCAAGGATCCGAGCATCAAATTTGTAGACTATCGCAAGATACGGGTGCATACTTTGTCCCACCCTTATCGATTGAAGTGTTGCCCTTTTGTAGATGAGTATGAAAAGTTATGTGAAAAACAGATTTCAGACATATCCATTCATTCATAATTTCATTTGTAATTGTAATTTTATTTCAATTTAACAATTTCAAAGGTTTCTTAGTTTATCCAAACAAAACATTACCCACTGAATTGGAGCATCCATATTGAATTCATTTTTGAAACTTGTACATATGCAATATCAGTTTTTTTTTGATAAATTTCACATGTAAGTTCTTAATTCATAGATTTGGAAGTATAACTGATTGTGTGTAAAAATAAAATTGTAAAAGAGAGAAAGAAGACAAAATTTTATCTTCTTTCTCTATTTCGTACTTTTATTTTAATACAAATGTCAAATCGTAATAATTTTATTTTAATGATCTGAAATGGTATGATTTTCCGATACCGGTAGACACGAATAAGTGTTTATGAAAGTGGTATTACACAAAGGGAACAATGGATGATAAGTCGAGTGATAAAAGATTATACTTAAAATGCCTAGACTTATTATTAGCACCTCAAACGGACATTTTTTTAATGTTTGTTGAAATATCAATAAAAAATCTTGGTATCGATAATTTAAAAATTGAAACAAATTCCGAATTTGTGATAAAAACTGAGAATAAAGTTTACATATTTTTTTTTTAACTCGTTATTAGATAAATCTTTTTTTTTAAATAAAAAGACGAGTACGCTTCTAAAATTTATTTATAAGTTACACTCAAGGATAATTTTAAAGCATGTAATAGAAATCTATATGAATTATATTTATTCAACATTTTTAGTTAGGAAATATCGTTTTATTAAAGTGAAATATCTTCAATGTCACTGAAACCAATAAAATACGGTGTTCATCCGGCAATATTTTTATTCCGTCGTTATATTAAATTTACCTTGCCGCTCGTTCTGAAATAGAGAGTAAAAATACGCATGTTTGTGACAAATATGCTCATAGGTATAAACCGGGTTCGTGCTAGTTCGCTATCTCTAAAATCGTTTTTTTTCGATTCGGAATAAAACATACGTTCGTTGCGTCAAAACGCTCGACACTTTTCAATACCATATAAGTTTAGCCCGAAATCACAATTCATCTAAAGAAAAATCGACGTTTCCAATAACGTTTGTATTTTTATTTTCCATCGGCCAATGTATTCTCTCCGGATGTAGGTAGGCCGGCAATGGCGGCACACTCGAATGGGTATTTTAAAAAGGGACCCCACCAACGATGAGGTCCCACCCCTCTGCTCCCCAACCCTTACGGTCATCTGCCACCCCCATCCCTTGAACCGCGGTCATCTGAAGCAGCGGTTGTTAAACACCACTTGCTAAGTTTTCACTCGATTTCCATTCTAAGGGATTTTTAAAAATATTTGATCGATCTTTCGTGACAAAAAAATCCAGAAATTTCAGACAAGTAGGTACCATTTCAATCGGAAACTTACTTTTTATTTATAAATATTTTTTTAAATATTATTTCATCTCAATTTGATACAAAAGTTTTTGAATTTTGTAATATCTACATCATTCAACGAAAACGTTCAAAGCAAAAGTTGGCAAAAAATATTATTTTATACAATTTTCATAGGACTTTCTTAAAGATATATCTATCAAATAATTCATATTTGTAATATTTGTTTTATCTGCCGTTCACATTCTAGATATTCCTTCAGTTTTCTTACCTGGTTATTAACTGATATTCTTCTTAAAAAGGTTTTATTATAATTGTGTAAAGAATAAACTCACTCATCTATAACATTTCAGTAAAATTTGTCTAGTTTTATTCTGTTTCAGTGTTTTAAAAAAACAATAATACGCATAAAATCCGATACAATAAGATTTATCAGTATTTCATGTTAGGTAAGGTTAAGTTAGTAAAGGTTTTAATTTATTAATTAAGCATTTTCAAAAGAATTTCAAAACCATTATTCTGAATTGTGTCACGATGGAATTGTTCCACTTTTTCAAATAATGTGAATTCCCGGACGTCTAAATAATTCTTCTCTCCCATTAAAACAGTGCGCTTTCATAAGCCTTGAATTGGTATACCCTGACCAACCCTCTTGTACAATGTCCGGCGTACGCTCCAGTTGCGCAGGTAGAGCCTACCTGAACAAGGCTGTAGAAGAATAAAACCACCCCGGGGCATGTCAGAAACTTTTCTCGCTTAGGTTTAAATTCGACCCCGCTCTAGAAATAAATACTCCGAGTCGAGTAAAGGGTTAAGCTGCTTTAGCAATTTGCTTTAAAAATATAAACTGAAATAAAAACCCCTAATTTTCACCTCTGTAAAACGTTTTCACAAACAATTTTATGCCATTTTTTTATGACACTACATTTTAGCCGATGCTTATATTATATGTTATAAACACGATTATTAATTATTTTAAAGGTAATTTTTATTTTATTTTCAAACAAACATCAATTTGTTTTTCCGTATTTTTTTTTAATCGATAATTTCGTTGTCTCACTAACTAGTTTGAGTTTAATTCTAAATTAATGAAAAATAACAATCGTTAATCGCAAAGTTTAAAAAAAATGAGATTCAAAAATTAATTTAACTTTTACAATAGAAAAGCGAAGAAGTAAAAAAAAGTAAATAAAATTTTCAGGTCTAGTTAATACTTTTAGATACCCATTATCAGCCATCAAATTTTCAGTTCTGCCCGACTGACTACATTAAGAAATGAAATTAACAACTTCCTCTGCTTAGCAGTACCATCATGCTCAGGCATATGATTATTAATGGTTTAACAAATATAAGTTTACTTGCCTGCCTGAAATACAAAAAATCACTAAATCAAACGTACAAAATAACAAAATATGTAAAATAATTGTAAAAAGTTTATGAAATTTCTATAAAATACGAACATGTGAATACTACACTGAAATCACTCATAAAAATTTACTTCTAATTATCAACATAAAATGTTTCGTGATAACAATTGGAAAAATAAAATTGTAAAAATTTACATTGTTTATTTTCATATTATTTTAAGCATAGGAAGTGCTCACTATCGCTACAGGATTTTTTTGTTTTTCTTTTAGATTTAAAATAAAATGGATTTTGTACGGATAATTGAAAACCCTGAATAATTCAAAGATGGAGTCTTTAGAAAGACGGTATAGTTTTTTTTTGTAATATCAAACGTAATTGACATACGGATCAACTTTACTTATTTATCCGAAATCTGTTTTTCAATTCAGCTATTTTAAAATAAATTAGTGTATAATACCAGTTTAACTATTTAAAAAAATAACTCTTTCAGAAATACGAAATATTCACATTCATAATTTCAGCTTTTAAATTAGGAAATGTCAATTTTAAAAAAAAGGACACATTTTTTTAAATAGCAACGACACTCTATGTACAGAATATACAAATATATATACATACGTGGTTTTCTGAAGCAGAAAAATAAATAAATAACCTGCCTGAAATACAAAAAATCACTAAATCAAACGTACAAAATAACAAAATATGTAAAATAATTGTAAAAAGATTATGAAATTTCTAAAAAATACGAACATGTGAATACTACACTGAAATTACTCATAACAATTTACTTCTAATTATCAACATAAAATGTTTCGTGATAACAATTGGAAAAATAAAATTGTAAAAATCTACATTGTTTATTTTCATATTATTTTTTAACATTTCATCAAAGATGAAGAAAAATATGGAAGTCTGGGCATTTACGGGGCTGACGACCGTCATAGTCTGGTTTAAGTAAATGTTTTCAGCCCCGTAAATGCCCAGACTTCCATATTCTTCTTCATCTTTGATGAGATGTTAAAAAATAATATGAAAATGACTCCTGTAATTGGAGATAATCCAGATTTTGTTTAAAAGTATTTGGAAACACTCAAAATGTTGTTTATTTTCATTGTATATTAGACTGATTTCATACATAATATATTTGAATGTAAAATGTAAATATTGTAGCAAAACGTCCAGTACATGAATCACATTTTCCATGATTTTAATAAATATCGTTAAATTACGTCGTGTGAAGTGATAACAACAAAAGTGTGAAATACACATGTTTCGAACTGCCATAATATATTATTTACCACCCTGTAATGCATGACACGAATGAAACAAACGCAACGGAAACCACAATGTAGGCAAATAACAGTGGATGTTTAGGAGGATGGTTATGACTCCAATAGAAAGTAACTTAAGTTTCTGTTTTTGACACGACCTGCAATGTTTCAACTCAACTTAAGACATGGAACCTTCATCAAAATGTCGCGATTGTTATACGCTCGATGTGACGTTTGATTCGATGATACTGGTGAAGTGGTCTTATTATACCCGCTCCATGCTGACCAGCTCGGTTTCACGTATCCAGAACATAGGCCGCAATCATGTGTAAGGCGTGGTTGGCTACACCCATTATTCATTCTGAATACTGACTACTATTCACGTATTGCGTGAGTCTTCCGACAGAATGGATTCATATTGTTCCATTTTCTATTTAAAGGCTCTACTCCGGTTGCAACCGTTTTCGATACAAAACATTCCATAAATGTAGAGTTTAGAGAAAGGCTTACACTATTGGCCATGTTTGCTATAACCGGCATACATTATGATTTTTATATATGTTTTCAATTTCAATGCAACCCTCTATAATATCATACAAGCATATATTCTGTTTACGACCTCCAATGAAGCAATCCATAAAAATATTCGTAATGAAAAAAATGCATAAAGAGTATTTTTTTAATGTCGTTATCAAATATAATTTGCAAAATACGGTTTTTTTATTCCATGTTGATTTAAAATAAAATTCTTTTTATAACTCAATTATTAAAATAGTACCTTATCAAATAAAAAATATCTTAAACGTAAATTCTATAAGGCAAGGTGATCTGATGCCTCAGTCTAGAAATAAAAATTGAATGTTTTGTGAAAATACAAGCTGGTGATTTTAATTCAACTTAATACTTTAAATTTAATTAATCAAATAAATTAAGTAAATCATTTGATATAAGATTGTAAAAAAAGATATTGTGCATATTGAAAGCATTGTTAACTTTGTGGTATGATAAAATAACAATATTCTTATCATTTATTGTTTACACTGTGAAAATTATTAAAAAAAAATTAAAGTTGTGTTATACAAAGTGAACGATAAATGATAAGGAGGGTGTTATAAACAAATATGTTCAACAACCATTTTAATATTTTTCTCATACCATATATTTAATTTAAGTAAAAGTTTATTTAATGTCAATAATAATAGAACCATGCAAGCAATCGTCTTCACAGTTGATTATTAAATTCCTGAGTCACAGATATTCGTAGTTACCGTAGTATTCCAACGATCCACCCCTACCCTTGTTATTCTGTCATCCCTTTGAGACATGAAGGATCCACGCTGTCAAGGGCTGAAATCAAATTTTTGCCTTCTTAGATCAAAATTCTTTGGTGGAAAATTTTTTCATACCCAAAAAACCCTATTCCATGAAAATCTAGATCGGTAAGACAAAAAATGCTCCAACGTTTTATGAACAAATAAACTAGTTTGTAAATACGGATAAAAAAAACACACACACATACGCACACACACGCACACACATAAATGTTAATTAAAAAACTTACTAATTTAAAACATAGATGTTCTTTACGTACATCAAATCATTTCAAGTGAAGCATACCTACAATAAATACAATATGGTTAGACAACAATGTTGAAAGCGATCACCTTCAGGTCGTATGCCCTATTAATACTCTTACTTCTTTATTTTTTAAAGTTTTTTTTCACAAGAATAAAATTTATAATGAGAGTATGTACAAAGAAACATTCTCGTACTGTTAAATTTTTATTTACAATTATTTTAATGAGCATTTTAATATGATGATAAATGAGATAAACTCTCTTCCATTATTTCATTTCAATAAAAATCATCATTTAATAATAACAAAAATACACCTTGCTACGTATATATAATCAAATGTGTACCAGTCTCATCCAATCGTATCACATATAATACTTCAGCTACGTTATTCTGTAGCAGGCCTATTCAAAACGTGCTCATAGCAAGCCATGCATATCCTATGAACTATTTGGGAAGAAGTATTCGGCCTCGGATAATGTAGCACTTCAATTTCAGAAGGAAATCGATGTCCGTGGAAATGCTGAAACTCATAATCCTTCAATAGCATCCCGCGAGCAATTTAAAAATATGATTTAAGTAATATAATTGTCACATTTGAATTCAATTCTACATTATTTTACTCTCATTATTTAAATGTGTTAAATTTTTTTTAATATTAATTAATTGACTTTATTGTAATATCTAGCTTTTTAAAAAAAATATTTTACTTATTAATTTTTTAGCACTTTTTCTAAAAATCATTTATGAAACGTTTTTCGATACATCCAGCATTATTATCATTCATCGTATGTAAAGCTTAGTCAAAAATTTTCAGACTCTTGGTGCGTTGGTCACATTATTTACCATGTATCCACTATCATTTATATTTTTTTATGAATGTTTGATTTAACTTACATCTATTTTGACTATCCATTACGACTTTTTATTTACAACATTTTGAGTGTGTCCAAACACTTGTCCACAAATCTGGATTTTCTCCAATTACAGGAGTTTTTTTTTACATAGATGAAGAAGTCTCAACTTAAACCAGCCTATGCTACAAATAGTAAATGAAGTAAATGCCCAAACTTCCATATTCTTCTTCATCTTTGTTTAGATGTCAAAAAATAATATGATGTTTTATTTCAATATTTTTATTTATTTTGACGTATTTTCCAAAAGATTTTAAGTGAAAATTGTATGAAAGTAAAGTTTGGCAAAAGAAAGATAAAAGTAGATAGAATGCATTCAAAATTCAATATCTTTACAAATGTTAATGGATAGTAAGTTAGTCAAAATTTAAATATATAATTTTTAAAAATTGTTTTCCGCTTACAAAATACAATTACCTAACATTGAACCAATCGTTTAGTAGCGCTAGAATAAATAAAGTATTATTAAAATGTATAAATATATTATTATTATACGAACAATGTAATGCTCAATGAAGTAGACATAAAAAATATTTCTATTAAAATGTTTAAATGAAATATTGTTATTGTTTATTTAACTATTTGACTTTTGATAAAGAAATATAAATTTTAATATTTTACTCTTATAGTTATACTTACGTACATGACAGTTTTTTTTAGATTACTTTTATTCACCTGTAATTGAAATTATTATTTTTTTATTATTACATATTGTTTTTTTTTTATATTCTGTTGGCTATCCAATAAATAAATAATGCATTTGTACGTGCTAGTACTGAACGGCGCGGAGTATTGGTACAGAGGGAAAGGCCCGAGTGTGGTGTGAGACGAATACTTCGATAGTTTATGGCGCCACTGACAGCCCCCTTTACATTATGAAAGGAGAAAATCCATCAGATGACATCGTCTGCTGCGACTTGAATGCGCTATTAGATTGCCAAAGCCGGAGAAATATGACGCGACGTTCTCAATTTTTTTCCATAAAGTTTCTAATGTTGACTTATTCAAGTCTCCTGCCACTTGAGGTGAATACATTAGAATTACAACCATTTGAGTGTGTCCAAATACTTCAGAAAATAGTTCACGAAATCTGGATTATCTCCAATTACAGGAGTTATTTTCATATTATTTTTTGACATCTCATAAAAAATGAAGCAGAATATGGAAGTCTGGCATTTACATTTTTTTTTTGCATTTTCATTTCACCAATAGATTTCTCTAGTGAAGTTCTAGTGATTCGAGAATAATGTTTAAAAATTGGTTCACATATTTATATATAGAACTTCCAAGAATTTGAGTGCTGTGGTTGTCAATAATGGGTAGAATTGGTGAATGTTACACGTGTGTAAAGTGATCACTTAAACCAGCCTATGACAGTCGTCAGCCCCTTAAATGCCCAGACTTCCATAGTCTTCTTCATATTTGATGAGTCGTCAAAAAAATATCATACATTAGAATTATTTTTCAAATATACTAAAACAATTATTTATTCGTATTTTTTTCAAATTTTGACCCTAGAATACTTCTTTTTCATTCATCTTCAAACCCTTATCTGCACCCTAATGGTGCGTTGAACACTACATCTTATTAGCGCGGTATTATCTTGATCGTTAACATATGAAGGAAAGGTAGTAGAACTAGAATACCAAACTATCGTTAAAATTACGACGGCAAAATGAAGATTGATGGAAAAAATAATTTTTGCGTCATTTCCGCACCCCTTGCTTCACGGTACCTTTTTGTTTTTCATCAATACGTGATCTCTCACACCCAAGGTTTGTCACTTTAACTTTTTAAATAAAAAAAGTTTTTGATTATCTCATCTGTTCCATTATATTTCTGTCGTTTTTTTACGAATGTTTAGTAACAATGTCACTTGTAGGACAGTTCAATAAACTATGCTTAAATAAATAAAATAAATTTCTTTGAAAAAAGGCGATAAAAAATATTCATCACATTAACTCAAAGCATTAAATTATTCAAACGTAGATTACAATAAATAATGGTGTTTAAAAAGAAAAATTTAAGTAATAAAATAGATGAAAATGATCTTAAAAGTTAAATATTCTTTGACACGGGTGTATTTTCAGCATTCTTAAACATATTGAAAGTCCACAGATGGCTAACTTAAGAAGGATTCTCATGAGATACAGAATTTTGATTAAATAAGGATTTATCTACCCAATAAACCAATCTGTTTATGTAGTTAGTGAAATATTTTAAAAGTAAATGGATGAGTAAAGTGGACCCATATCAAATTCAAATAAAAGCCATCAAGATCGACCATCAGCCCGATATTTCTGTATAAAACAATTAACTTTCCCAGAGTCCAACCGAACCTCAAATAATTTATCGGGGTCCTAACTTCGTTAACCCTTCAGACGCACAATTCCTCCTCCATAAAACGAGAAACAACAACGAATCAAACAATAAAGCCTGGGGCCAGAAACTACGTCACCGGTATAGAACAAACTGCCAAAAGTCGCCTCTCTGGTCTAACGCCATAAACACCGCGCTATATCCGCTTAAAATATTTCGTGTTCGAACAAACATTTATCGATGCTGAGCGTATGTCGAGGCTGAATGTATTCGGGGGTGAACATATATTGGGAACAACAGCCGCGTGTACATGTGTAAGTGCTGACATTACGCCTCCCACGGCGATGTCTGCGTATGTTAGATGACAGTTCGTAATTCAGCCAATAGCTAAGTCCAGCTCTAACGGCTAATCCGCCAGCAAATATTTCATTTGCCTTTCAAACAGTTTAACTTATATCCACGACATTAGAGACAAGAAGATTTTGGATACGATTATACGAGAATATAATACTTTACATATTTTTAGTGGAAATAAATTTGATACTGTATTAATAACTCTTACTTAACATGTCAGAAAATAATGTAATTTAAGGGTTCTTTAATATATATATGGCAAGTAAATAAAAAATCTAGAGAAAATTTCAATTCTTACTGAACAAATGACAGCTTCGTGGCTAGAATATAAAGTTTCACGAACTAATAAAATTCAAATTGTATGTCAAACAAATAAACATGTATAATTTAATATGCATTGTTTTACGGTACTTAAAAATGGGCCCATACCGTAGATTCTACGTATACATTTCCCAAGAGAGGTATAAATTCGTCGAGTGACAGACGGGCATAAATCAAAAGAGGTAAAACAGTCCCCGGAGCGTCGCGGGACTAAGGCAATATTAAATTAAACCTGATTCGCGATCTCTACAAAACAAATTGGTCGTGTTAACCGGATTGCATGCGGCGGTGTCTATGGAAGCGGGAGGGTTATTGGCGGCCATGTCTCTGCACCACGGATACAGTTCTAGGAACCCCAATCGGCGATTTTACTGTCTGACCAAAACACCAATTACGCCCGCCCCTGTGTACCCACACTTGCCAATAAAGAAAATTCATTATTATTTTACATAGTGGAAGGGAAATTCATTACATCGATGGCAGAAATTCGCTCGGAAATACGGACGCAAATTGAGTCATAAAAAGTATAATTTTCCCAAATTTAATTCAGTATGTTTAGTGGCTACATTTCCTTTTTAACACGCTTCATTGTAATTTAAAGAGAAATTATATCCGATTAAGACTTATTCTTCTAAATAAATTTAAATGCGGCTTTTATTGGGTTTTGGGAAAAAAAATAAAGTACAAAACTTGTAGTAAGTATGATGATAAATGTTTAAAATCTTATTAAGTAACACCTAACATTTTCCGTTTAAACAAAGATAGAAAATGTTAACGAAAAATTTTTCATGCAATTTTAATGACGACCACTTTACTTTAGTTTTTTATATGAAAATGAAGATCCATCAAACAATTCATTATTTTTAGAAGTATCCATTATTTCCTGAACGGACTATGATGTCCAATGCTTTTTTTTTTCTCCAGACGTTGCGTTTCAGCAATGCATTCTGTAATACGATTGATTGTATCACATAATGATTACTCCGGAATATTACATTTAAATAAAACATGAAGAAAATGGGATTTTACTAATTAAGCCTCGTTGAGTCTATATTAAATAATAATGGTTTTGTAATTATTCCTTAATTTGATATCTACAATTCCAATGGAAATAAAGTAATGTCAATTTTATACTTTTATTATTTTTTTTTCAACACGGTATTTTAATTATGTAAATCAATACATAAAAAATAAGGACATCATATGTAACGATGTAATATATTTGTAAACAAATTCATCCTACATATCATAATATTTACACTTACCATAACGTAATAGGCAATAGGAAACTTATTTCCATAGAAATAAGTCTCTTATTGTATATTATTATAGGACTTACCATATTAAAAGTAAAAAAAAAATGTCACAAGCGAAGATTTCGGTAGCATATTTGATAAAAATCTCACATTTGTTTCTCATTTTATTGATAAAACTAATACAGCCTCCGCCCCCGTAGTGTAATGATCAGCACGCTTGGCTACCGTGCTTGAGGTCCCGGGTTCGATTCCCAGGGGGAGTAAAATAAATATCAGTGTTTTTTCACTTAAATATTTATTCAATATAACCCTGGACTGGTACCTGAAGCTGATCACCCTTCCTTTGTGTGTTAACGATCAAGATAACACTGCGTTTATATAATGCAGTGCCCTATGCACCATTGGGGTTCAGATAAGGGTTTGAATGAAATGAAATACAACAGCGAAATTCCTAGGACTTAATATTAGTAAAAGGTATTAGTATAAACAGCAAAAGGTTTTAACTTAAATCATTCATTGTTTTTTTTACATTAGTTAGTAATTTAGAATATAATTTCATAATTTGGTCTTCCTTTTATATACGTCTCACCAGTAAATATAATAAATAATGAACATATTCTAAAACCTTATTTATTTATCTGATTTTGTAAAATAATTTATTGACGATACACAATTTAAAAAAAAAACATTGACACGTAAAAGTAAAATTAGTATTTTTTTCAATTTTATACTACATTTCAAATGGCTGATTGGACGTCCTAGTTTCAAATAACGATATAACTTTGATACGAAGTAGACAAATGATGATTGCGCTACTTTACATGAAAGTATCTAGAACTAATTATTAGATTATCTCTCCGAATACAGAAACATACAAATGATGTTAGTTCAGTTGATCTCCTTTGCTCTTCAAAATTTTAATTCAAATTAATGATCTTAGTACCAGAATAATTTATTGTTAATTGAGTTAACTAAATCTTCTGAATATGTCTCTTAATATGTAGTCTTTCATATATTTGTAATACATTCTCTTATTTATTTAATGAGGCCCAGGACATGTACAAGAAGCGCAAGACTTATCACCGTGCCTTCACGCATTCAACGTTTAATTGATCAAGATGCTTTATGCACCAGTGGTGGGGATAAGGGTAAGAAATATGTATTAACTTTTATAAATAATGAACAAAACAGTTAAAAATTAATGTGTAAATGTAAAGCATATGAATAAAGTAGTATAGTTTTTGGACAACGGTTTTAGCGGTGAACACGTTTTTAAAATTCATAAATGAATTTTCTTTAATTTTAGAATTTTTACTATAGACTTTTACAGAATAGTGTCAAGTCATTCGTGTAAATTACATGATAAGTACTTGTATGTACTATTCTAATTACAAATTTTCATACTTTATTTGTTTTACATAACACTTATTTGAAGTGCAAAAAAAAACACTTTTTTAATATATGAGTTTATTTTATTATGACGGCTAGTTTTTTAGTTATATGTAGACCTAAATATGAAAACATAGCTTTAAAAAACTAGTCGTCATAATAAAATAAACTCAGGTTAAAAAACAGGTGTTTTTCTTTTACAATTTCATCATGTCTTACCACAAAGTAAATGCCGAAACAATAAATAATTTGAAAAACAATAATTTGAGTTTGTCCAAATACTCGTTCACAAAATCTGGATTTTCTCCAATCACTGGAGTTATTTTCTTTTTTTTTGACATCTCATCAAAGATGAAGAACAATAGGGAAGTCTGGGCATTTACGGGGCTGACGACCGTCATAGGCTGGTTTGAGTGATCACTTTTCACACGTGTAACATTAACCTATTCTAACCATTTTTGACAACCACACTACTTAAATTCTTGGAAGTTCAATATATAAAGTTCTTTTCATATCATCAATAGATGTCTCTAGTGAAGCTCTAGTGGTAAAAAATATGTTTCGAAATTGGTTCACATATTTATAACCATAAAATATGCATATCCGGTTATAAAAACGTGAGCTGCAATATCATGGTTACAAATAGTGACGCGGGGTAACAAGAAAGAATCGCGGCCGAGAATCCGCATCCCGCCATAGACAAAACTACCCCCACCGGGGGTTGGAAGCCGTGAATTTAAATACGATTTGGTCCTAGGGTATCTTATTGGTGTGTCTGGTGCTAATCTCGACAACGCGGGCACGTTGGTTATACGGTTATACCGACTAGGTGGCTGTTGGCTGTGACAACACTGCAATTGGATTTCGTTTCCCGGCTAAGCCTCTCTCAGCTTTTATACCGCCGACCACCCTCTTGGTGAATTGTAGACACCGGCTCTGATAAACAATAGAGTAATAATACCGACGCTTTTGTCTTCGGCTGTGTGATTTATAATTCAGTAATTGCAGAAATACCGCGGCCATTGTTTATTATTTTCATATTACACCTAACCCATTCCGCTTTCAAAAAAATACAGCCAATAATCACAACTTTCAAAAATATTAATTTTCCCAAAAATATTTCATGTAAAATCGCACATTTTTGTTAAATAGTTTAAACAAACGAATAAACATTTTTTTAAATGTATATTAGACCTGAAGATGGAAACTGTGCTTCCGAACCTAGTTGTCATAAATAAACTCAAGTGGTAAAAAAAACAAGTGCTTTCTTTAATAATTTCAACATGTCTTACCATATAGTAAATGCCGAAATAACAAATAAAATATGTTTAAATCATTTATGGTTTCGGCATTCCTTTTGTTTAAATAAAATAAATATAACTTAACAGGTAAAAAACAAGTGTTTTATTATAAATGTTATATTTAGATCCATTATTTCTTTGTATACGGTAAACATTTACGAGTATATGTGTCTTTGTCATTATTGAAAAATCGTTTATTATTTAATATTTTTAAAAAAAATACAAGGTGTAATTGTAAATGGACTAAATTTGTTTTCAATATAAGCATTAACAAATGTTTTCAAAAAATAAAATTTTACTTTTTTAAAGATCTGATAGTAAGTACAAAGTTTTGATTATTTTCTATGTCATACGAAGATCATTATCAAATGATTTTAAATAATTTGTAATAATATTTCCAATTTTTCCCGTGAATGGACTGCTGTAAATAACTTCAAAGGTTTTACGTGTAATTCATCTGAATTTAAGTATTCAAAATTAAAACAGAACTAAAAAAAGTAAAGACCAATTAAAAATAATAACAAAATACCGAAAAACATCTCTAGATGAGAGGTTATTTTGGTAAAAAAAAGTATTTTATATAAAAAACTAAACTTCATTACGCGGTTATTAACGATTATATCAATATTACTATCTTAATAGAAATTCAAAAATTGGAAAATAATTTCAAACATCAAATATCCGCCTTTTACGCCAAAAATTTTATTAATTTCATAAAATATTGAGAAATGAGCATTTTTTGGAAATTATTTGGTATTTGAACATTTATAAAACTCAGGATTTAATGAATGTTAATTAAAACATTTCATACCTACTTGTAATAAAAAAATATACACAAAGTGAACGATGAATGATAAGGAGACTGTTAAAAAATATTTTTTTTATTAATGTAAGAGAATCTCTCATTACCTTAAAAATAAATCCTATCAGAAATTAAATCCTGTCTTTAAACTTTTAGTTCAACAGCCAACATGAAATTCTGCTCAGAAAGTTCCAATAAAAATCTATTGAAAAAGTTTTTCGTATTGAGGCGGCCCGATATCCCTGCACATTTTACAGGGGCCAATTGGAAACCAACACTTTAGCAAATTTCCAGCATTTTCCGCTTCTTTCCTATTGTTTGTATGGGAACGGTCATGTGTGTGTTCTTAAACCTCCCAGCCGGTAAATTGGCACTGCAATAACAATCATAATGTGGTCAGCCAGACTTCTACATACAAGCAAAACAAATACAATGCTTATGGGGGCTTACACTAACTTTCTATTGGATACACAATTTAGCGATTGGAACGCCACCCACCTTTACATTGTGTGTTTTAAGACAGATATAATTTATAGTCAGACATAAATATCGATTCAGTTTTCTGTACTTCTGTGACTTTATCGTGATAAATAGTAAGATTTTTAAAACAAATTTTCATTAAAATATCAAACAAAGTATAAGTTGATCAAGCATATTAAAATTTCATTGTTTATAAAAATAAAACGTTTTTTTAAAATACAATATACGGCAAAATTCTAACTATCATTTATTGTTGAACTAAACTTCTCTTTTTGTTTATTTACTAATATAATATGATCATTTCTCTTATCTTCTTCACTTCATTAGTTCAATTATTATTATTTACTTACATTTCCATTCTTTAACGCCACTAATCAATAAAACATTAATTTATAAAAGCATTAAATTTCCTTAAAAAAATTACACCCTACGATGTCTCATTATACATTTTCACTCTTATTTCATAAGAAATATAAGTTTGTGATTAAATGGATGAATAAGTTTGTTAACAGTGGAAATATTGAGGTCTGGGAATTTTAAGAGCTTGCGATCTGTCATTGGCTGATTAAGATCACTTTATACACACTGTTACATACAATATATTCTTCACACAATTGATAATCCTTAATATACTGAAAATACTGAAACTTAAAATGCAGTTCTGGATACTAGTTGTCTTTACTTAAATAAATTCAAAAAGTGGTCTCATACGAGCGTTTAATTTATTTAAAAAATTTCATCATCAAATTTTACTATAAATTTAAGGCCAAATCAACAAATGTGTCGGGATATGGTCCCGTGGTTAATGTAGCGGACTCTTAAGTCAGAGTTTCTTGGTTCGAGCCCACTCTACCAAAATTTGATACCTATTTCTAATAATGAGCCGCTTGGGCTCGCAGAAATGGTAATAAATAAAATATTTGTGTAAATAATAAAAACACAAATATTTCTCTTTTTTTTAATTAAAAAAAATAATAATCTCTAAAATTATTTCATAACTTGCGGATATGCATCAGTCATTCGCCATTTGTTTTTTTTATCTTTATGAGTATGACGTCACATACCTTCATATTGAAAAGAGCCATAGCAATAAAATAAGTCTAGCAAATCCTAGACACTTCTGATTTCATTCCACCCGATTGTTGTAATTTGAGTTTGGACATAAAGTGGCTGTAAAAATAAATCCGGTCTCGCAACACAATGGCTAAGGACTTTTATTTATGTTCCAGAAACCTATTCAGGCTGCTGAAATATGATGAGATCACGAACGAATCAGACTTTTCAGATCGTTATCAATGTATTGTTCTATATCACGAGTTTTGTGGCCAGACTTCTATTATTTGAACTTTGCTCTTTGAAAATTTTTCTTATACCTTTTCGCTAATGGGAGAACATGTTTTATGGAGGTGTATTATCATGTATGTGCATATGTATGAAATACTTCCTTTATTAAATTTGCATAAGTTGAATTGAACATTCACAAAAGTTACTCAGTTAACTCAACTATAATTTACTTATTTGTTTATAAATATAATACCATTTACGTCAATTTTACAAATATTTTTCATTCTTCAAGAATTTTTTACAAAAACCAACTCTAGATTAAAAAAAAATCATAATATTAACTACCAAATAAAGGTTTTATATTATAAATCTAGTTAAATAAAAAATTGCAATGTATGCCAAAGAAAGCATAAGAATATATTTTGTGGTACGATAAACTATAACAATAGAGGGAAAGTTGAAGGGAAAAGAGGTAAAGAAAGAAGGACTTTTGGGAAACAGTAAAAAAGGAAAGGCATCGTATCATATCAAGATCTGAAAGGCCTATCTTTGGATAGCCAGTAAATTAAATTTTTGCTTGGTCTTTCAAATAAATAAATAAAATATATTCCAGTAAAAATATTAAGTTTCGTCAAAATTTTTGTGAATCTTTGAATAAATAATTTAATGAAAATTTCTCTGTGTAAAATAAATTCAATGATTCAGGGATAATGTTAAGAAATCTGCATACTCATTTTTTATTTTTTTTTTTTTCAATGAAGGCTTATAAACCAAGCACCTTGTCAAAACTTCAAATTTATATTCCATCATTAATTAACTTTCAAGTGTTTTGTCAAAAAGTTTGAAATTGAAAAATAGGAAGGTTTTTTAGAGCAATTACGGCCAAGCTGAAACACCTGTTACCCGTGCCAAATTTTCCAAGTTAAAGAACATATCTCCTCAAAAAATGCTTTTTCCATCCAGCAAAACAAAAAGTTTGAAATGGAGCGCCGAAAGTGAGGCCTGGCATATCCGGAGGCTATAAGAGAAAAGGAGGCAACAGAGTTGCGAAAAGTTTCAAGAATTCATTCTATTTTCTGGAAAATCTCGCGTGAAACTGTTAAGGAGATTATAACCAATGGCCGGGCAATTCATTTTTATGCAAAAATGTCCTTCTTCAATTAATGTTATATTTGAAAAAAATATTAATATTTTATTCGAACTAAGAAAATGCTTTTTCAATGTAAAATTAATCTGCTTACTTACAAACTTCGTCCATGGTCGTCATATGTCGTGACCGATGTTTTCAATTTAGGCAAATAAACCACTTTCCGACACCTTTAATTCATAGGTTGAATGGTGAAAATTAAACATGTGTCTAAAATGATCACTTGAACCAGCCAAGTCGTAATCTATGTAAATGTCCAGACTTTTATTTACTCATCTTAATAAAATTCTTCATCTGTGTTGAGACAAAAATGAAATATCTTATTTTTCCTTAACTGAGCCAAAATAAAAATTATTATGTAACATACCACAGATATTAACCAATATTTTTTTAATATAATTTTTTGACATATCAACATAGATCAAGAAGAATGTGGGAAGCCTATGTTGAGATGTCAAAAACCAATATAAAAAATAACTCATAATTGGAGATAATAAATTTGTAAACAAGTATTTGGACACACTCAAAATGTTGTAAACCAATAAAAAATTAACTAGTTACTTTCTCTACCAAATTTCACAACAGTAATAATTCATGCTTATATATTATGTCGTAGTGTTTTATCATTCGCACAAACATAATATCATAAAACAGCTTACTTGAAAAACGTTGTTCAAGCAGTATTATTTACTCGTCTAATAATTCTTATAGTAGGTAGTGCTTAATGTTGTTTTGAGCTTTTTAAATGAAGTAGCGCCTAGTATCACAATTAGCTAACACAATTGCCAGTCATAAAACAACATACCTTTACGATAGAACTGGATGGCGCCTACAGATAATAAACTGCTACTACTTACGCCAAGAACCCGCTAAAATTAGATTATTTTCGCTATGAATTCTGAGGAAAACTATGGAAGAATATTATTCCTCCTAACCAGACATGAGTATGAGTAATAATAATTTGCAAATAAGAAGTAAGATTCTGAAACCCGGGCCAACTATCTATTCACCTGCATTGCAGACTTTCAGGTAAAAAAACGGTTTTTATGTTTTTTGAAATATTTGCTGTTACAATATATTCATAAAAAGATTTTTCATACATCGTTTTTCATTTAAATATAAAAAGTAAAGCGGAATATGGTTAAAACTTTTATTTTTGTATTTATTTAAAGATAAAATTAAATAAAAAAATAATTAAATAAAAGATTTTTTCAATGTACCAAGTACTTCAAAATATATTTATTTTGCAATGTTTTAATACAAAAATAATTTTACAGGCTTTCAAATGAAAATTTCAAGATTTTATTTACTTTAATAAATTCAATAATTTTCCCATTACATAAGTATACAAATCTTAAATTTTGAACTTGATTTCCAACACCTATTCCCACCCAATGGTTGACTTAGTTGTAAAGTATTTTAATGTAAGGCATTTTTAATACACTTGACTCATGAACCTTGGAGTGGAATATATTTTTTTGGATACAGATGACGTAAATGAACTTGATCAGGATGAAGGATATTGTTTATTCATAGGAAAGGAAATAGAAGAAGAATAGTAGGGAAATTAATTTAAAAATAAAAAAAAAGACAAACTTCGGTATCCGCTACAGAACTAAGGGTGGATATCCTATGTAGTTTCTTAGAGTAGAAAACAATTTAGGGACTTATCTGTTGAATATATTCATACGTGTTATATTATTATCATATTCTACGTTTATTTCAAAGTGCATTAATATTTCTGTTTAATTCGATTTTAATAAAATTTAAAAATACAATCATGATATCATGACCACGAGAAAAAATGATATTTACAGTACCGACCCAGTGTTATTTTCAGGTATGTCATTATATTGCGTTATTTAAACAGTTCTTCATTACTTGGATTGAAAAACTTTGAAAAACTGTCATTATGCCGGCGAGGGGAGTGTGTCGATAATTTCCATACCCGCGATGGGGGTGGGAGTAAATGAGCCGAAACTCTTCAACGCTAAGAAGGGAGTCGATGAATAATAAATAATATTTTATATTACTTTTAGCTGTAATGCAAAAATTGCAATTATATAGAAAAGATAAGTATTATTTTCACACTTATGATTCGATACAAAATAACGCTATCGAAAATTACAACACATAAAAAATAAACTCGAATACAAAACTGATTAATGATGATTTGAGTTAGTTGAAAACGAAACATTGTTGTGAAAATAAGAACAAAAAAATCGAAAGTATATTATTACATCACTGAGTGCAGAAGTAAGCAAGTTTGTTTACCGTGTTTAAGGTATCAAATTCAATTCAGTGCAAAGATAAGTACCATATAACAAAAAACATCATCGAAATCATAGCCAAAGACATAAAAAGATATTCCAAAAAACAAGAATAAAAGTAACTGCTTTGTTCGTTATCCTCAAATAATAGGAAAAAAGAAATATATCAGAGTGAATCTCTTGAAACTTAATATAACGAAAACAATGTGATTAACCTGATGATTTAAGTGCCAGTCCAGGAAAATCTATCAAACGTTATTAATAGACAATTTAACATTAATAATGTGTCATTGGTACGGGAAAACTCAGTAAACGCACAAAATAATAATAAATATTTTGTAATTATGTATTTGTTGAAATAAAAAAAATTATTATAACGATTAAAACACAGCCCACGTCTGTTGTGTTGAATAGAATGAAAACCACAGAGCTTAAATTCAACTTAAATCACGTCAGGTTGTTCAATAAGATAAGGGAATGAAGAAGAAGAAAGGTAACGTCGCGTGTTTGGAGACTGCCAGCTTAAAATAAAATGCCAAAATCATCAGCGCATTCCTCGAAGCCTGGCTACGAGTGTTACTACTACAGCTACTAGCCTGGTAACTGGTAACACAAGACTCGGTAAATGTCACGGGTAACTATAGACATATGCTTCCCCTTCGGTTTGTTTTGGCACCATTAGGCGACATTCGTGACGATGGAATATAACCGTTACACTGTGAGTGGTTTTGCTTAATTTACTGAGGCAGCATGGCTGTAAGTTTATTTTGCTGTTTTTTTTATCGTACTTTCAACAGCATATGTGTGAATAAACTTAATTTTGTGATGTTTATATTTATTTTTTTGCAAAAAAAAAATTTTAAAATCGAAATATTTTTTCTGATAAAACAAATTCATACGTCATTTTGAAATTACCTCAAGTATTTGACTTTCTAATCTTTAATCTATCTATCTATCTATCTATATTGACTTTACACTATGAAAAGATTATTGTACTATGCATTGTATAAAAATAAAAGCATTAAAAAAATATTTAAAAAAATTATATTGAAATAAACGACATACCTGCTTTCTCCATGCCACCTAAAACAAAAAAGAAATTAAAATTATTCGAAATATTTTTATCAACATCTGTCTCATATATTTGCTTTTATTCTTCAA
Organism: Brachycentrus maculatus; assembly: GCF_059751285.1. Classification (NCBI taxonomy): domain Eukaryota; kingdom Metazoa; phylum Arthropoda; class Insecta; order Trichoptera; family Brachycentridae; genus Brachycentrus; species Brachycentrus maculatus. The sequence continues at coordinate 693,425 of NW_028280776.1, forward strand.
ACGTAAATAATAAACAATGAATATTTATAAAATCTAAATAATTAGAAATTTGAGAAGAAGAAAAAATAAAGCATAAAAAAGATTTTTAAAAATAATCAAGCATCAAATATGTTGACATAATGGAAAAAAAAAAACAAATAATACAAGAACTCAATTATTGTTTATCGAATTAAGTTTAACTGTTTTAAGTTACAAATTTTTAAAAGAATTGTAATAAATATATTCTTAGTTTTACTATTATATCTTATTTTATTACACTTTTTTGGTTTTTGCATTCGATACACTTATCCATTAACACGTTTGTGTCACGGGGGTAGAAAACGGAAGCTGCCATTATAATGCAGTGCAGAAGTTGCAGTTAGTTTACATGGAGCGTTGTAATAATGAGTGTACGAACCATTGTTGACGTGTAAATAGGTGGGTTTCCCTACGCTTTTTACCCCACTCTACCCTATTTCACTATTAAGGTTCGCATGTACCGGCTTAACAAAAATTCATACACGTCGGCATAGAAATAAGGCATAGGTCATAATATTATTTTTAAATAAACAGGAGAAAAATACTTGTACTGAATTCATTTTATTGACTTTTTGGTATAATCTTGATCATATTTTTATACCAAAAAGCTTTTTAGAAAATAAAATGAATAATGTAAAGCAAATTTATTACAATATATAATATCACCTTGTTTATCAATGGCATCGGAAATGCAGAACTGATCGCATTGTCATCGTTTAATCAACGAAAACAATAACACTGTGTCAATACGATGCAGTCGGTATCTTAAGCAACGTTGGGTGCAAATAATGATTTAAAGAAAAAACTCTTATATTTAAATATTATTTTTCAGTTAAGTATCAGTTATATTATCTAACCAAAAAAAATCGTATTTTTTTCGATTCTTAACTTTTATTTTTATAAATTAATTTTTTAGACGATTGTTGAAACAATTTACTATTTACTATATATTGAAAGTATGTGTCAATAATAACAACAAACATTTCAGCTTACAATGTTGTTTTTCCGAAGCTTTATTTTTCTAATACTGTTTTAATTACGACGTCAAAAAACCAATAAATCCTAACTTCGCATGAAATCTACAATATAGATTGCAAGAATTAATTTCAATTAATTAATATAATATTAAGTATTTAAATTTTGAGGCCACTAGAGATAACTCAATTTTCTTCTCAATCATATATAATAATATTTTACAATAATATTTTACATGGAGCGTTGTAATAATAAGTGTACGAACCATTGTTGACGTGTAAATAGGTGGGTTTTCCTACACTTTTTACCCCACTCTACCCTATTTCACTATTAAGGTTCGCATGTACCGGCTTAACAAAAGTTCATACACGTCGGCATAGAAATAAGGCATAGGTCATAATATTATTTTTAAATAAACAGGAGAAAAATACTTGTACTGAATTCATTTTATTGACTTTTTGGTATGATCTTGATCATATTTTTATACCAAAAAGCTTTATAGAAAATACAACGAATGAAGTAAAGCAAATTTATTACAATATATAATATCACCTCGTTTATCAATGGCATCGGAAATGCAGAACTGATCGCATTGTCATCGTATAATCAACGAAAACGATAACACTGTGTCAATACGATGCAGTCGGTGTCTTAAGCAACGTTGGGTGCAAATAATGATTAAAAGAAAAAACTCTTATGTTTAAATATTATTTTTCAGTTAAGTATCAATTATATTAACTAAAATAAATCGTATTTTTTTCGATTCTTAACTTTTATTTTTATAAATAAATTTTTAAGACGATTGTTGAAACAATTTACCATTAACTTTATATTAAAAGTATGTGTCAATAATAACAAAAAAAATTTCAGCTTACAAAGTTGTTTTTCAGAAGCTTTTTTTTTCTAATACTGTTTTGATTACGACGTCCAAAAACCAATAAATCTAAACTTCGCATAAAATCTACTTTGATATTATTAAATTTACTTAAATATTTTTTTTTAACATCTCATCAAAGATGCCCAGACTTCCATATTCTTCTTCATCTTTGATGAGATGTTAAAAAATAATATGAAAATAACTCCTGTAATTGGAGATAATCCAGATTTTGTGAACAAGTATTTGGACACACTCAAAATGTTATAAAATCTACAATATACCTTGCGAGAATTAATTTCAATAATTCAATATAATAATAAGTATTTAAATTTTGATGCCACTAGAGAAAACTCAATTTTTTTCTCAATCACTACTTTATTAATTTGGAGATATAATTTTATTAATTTACCAATATTTATGTATTAACGTTTCCATTTTTGTCTTTACCTAGCCACCGAGAATCCTCATTATATTAATTGCCTCACTGCTTAGTCATAATGAATGAATTACTACAGAAAGCCAATGCCATTTTAGTAGTTAATAAGATATCGCATTAGGATAACAGCAGGCATCAATTGCACTGCGCAGTAATGATTGTATACCAATATATGTAATAAGTAACAAACAATTCACATACAAATGGCTGAAATAATATACATATACGAATCCAACAGTATAGCTTTATTGGGGTAAGCCTTCCTGCCAATACGAGTGCATAACACATTTACACGTCATTATACGTAGGTTACATACAGAATACCTCAAAATGAATGAAATCAACAGGATGTTTAAAAATCAAAAATTGTTCGATTTTTAATTTTTATTCGGTAAAAAAATGTTGTAAATAAAAAATATTGATTGGTAAGTTGGGCAAATTTATGGTTTAAAATATAAATTTACTTCACTAATTGATTCGGTAGTCACATTGTGGTAAAATCAATCAATTTTTAATTAAAGTTTTACTTTTTATTTCATTTATTATTTTGGCATTAACTTTGTGGTAATATTAAGAAAACACTTGTTTTTATACCACTTGAGTTTTATCAAAGACTACTAGTTTTGGAAGCTAAGCTCCCATCGTCAGGTCTGAATAAAAACTAAAATATAAAATATAAAATTGTTCTATAAATAAGGAGAGGTGAAAGTTAGGGGGAGGGGGTTAGTAATGGGGCGGAGTTTGAAAACAAAGGAGAAATGAACATAGTTTTACCTACATAAGTTTCACTAAGTAAATACCACTATTTACTAATAACTTTAATAGTGGTATTAACTAATTAATAATTTTATTGATTAACGTTCACAAAAAGGAAATGTGGCATTAACCTTTTATATTATATTTGAATTCGATTTTGATTTGAACTCCGATTTTCCCGATCACCGTAAATTGAGTGGATTCTAGAATCTATAAAACCAGACATATCACCTTGTCTTCATATAATAAACTATCCAGTTAACGCGTGGTCGATTCGATGCGATATCCTATGCATCACACTGTAGGGAGAGGTATGAAAGACAAAAATAAATTTTATTTTATATATGTATATTATATTTATCCTTTCACATAATAACAAATAACAATTTACTCTCAACGATTTGTCTCAACGAAACATCTATCATTTTTACACGAAAAAAGATATTTGTTTTAACATTCCCATGATCTGGAGTTTGGCTAGCTTAAGTGATTACTTAAAAGACTTGTGGTACAATCACCATTATACCTTTTATTTAAAATCCATATTGCATTTTTTTGTTATATGTACATATTATGCATTGTTGTTGGATTACTATCATATGCATATTGAAAGTAATTTTGATACATATAAAGCTTGGTTTTTGGTACTTTATCTTAGATGTATCATTTTGATTTTGTATCTTCGTGATGTATCATTTTCAGTGTGATAAATCCAGTGTCTGATTGAATAAATAATCAAAAAAAATTTTTTTCTTGGTTATCAACTTCTGAAAGTCGTAATGTGTGGTGTTATTTTTTCTAACCCCTTTCCACATCCAATGGTGCAAAGGGCATTACATCGTTTCGACGCAGTGTTGTCTTGATCGTTGAGTGCATGAATGAAAGGTTTACAACATTTTGAGTGTGTCCAAGTACTTGTTCACATATCTGGTTGTCAATAATGGGTAGAATTAATGAATGTTACACGTGTTTAAAGTGATCACTTAAAACAACCTATGACGGTCGTCAACCCCGTAAAAGCCCAGACTACCATATCCTTCTTCATCTTTGATGAGATGTCAAAAAAAATTATGAAAGAGAGGTGATCAGCCCTACGCTTATTGTACTAGTCCAGGATGATATGAACTAAATATTAGAGAGAAAATCCCCCATATTCTCCCTCCACCCTGGGAATCAAACTCAAGACCTTCAACACGGTATCCAAACGCGCTAACCACTAAACTACGGAGTTGGATACAATTCCTGAGTTTTGAATTACCTAACGTCCAAGTGACTCTGAAATCTAGCTACGGCTTATGCAACACCGCTTATCATGTCCCCACTCAGGCTTCAACTGTATAAGTTTCATAGCCTTTGCCTACTCGTGAGTGGATTTACTCTTTATGTTTAAAGTTACTATAATTTCATGTAATTCATGAGTGAAAATAGGCAAAAACACTCGCTATCCGCTAGAGGCATGAGATAAAATTCATACAAGTGTTACTAATTACATGGATAATATTTAATGGTAACAATTCATTCAGTATATCTAATAGAGTATCCACAATAAGCAAGACATTAAAGTGCAACAATCCATTTGCATCTCGGCACTACAACACGCTATCGGGTCTCCGCTCCACACCCTGCAATACCTACCCGACCCCCGCCCCTACCCAGTCCCGTGAGAAATTTCAACTTGTATTATAATCTGCCCATTTCTGAACGAGTAGTCGCTAGTCGCTAGTCGCGCCGCAGACAGCAGTGACAGGATACAAACGGCAGACTCCAATTCAAAAGTCCCGAAGAAAATAAACCCGACGAAGTAACCCATCCGTCAAAAGACTCGAGTCATTTATTTTTGTTCTTTCACCCTTTCCGGATTTCGCGCAAGCTTATTTTGCACCACGTATACGTGAATTTTAAACGAAGGTTTGTTAAGTTTTTCGAAAATAATAAATTTTTACAGTTTTGACATATCAACATAGATAAAAAATAATATATTATTTTTAACATCTCGAGAAATATGAAGAAGAATATGGAAGTTTGGGCATTTACAGGGCTTACGACCGTCATCGGCTGGTTTGAGTGATCACTTAACACACTGTAACATTCACCATCTAATTTCGAAACACTGTTCTTGAATCACTAGAATTTCACTAGAGACATCTATTGGTGAGATGAATAGAAGCTTTTTATTGAGCAAAACCTTTTTAATTTTTTTACCCCTTCCATATTCTTCTTGAGATGTTAAAAAACAATATGAAAAATGACTCCTATAATCGGAGAAAATCCAGATTTGTGAACAAGTATTTGGACACACTCTAAATGTTGTAAAAAAGGATATGTAATTCTGGATATTTACAGGGCTCAGATCTTTAAATACCCAGACGATTTAACAAGTGTTTTTTTAGCAATTATTAATAACCTACGTTTCCTTAAAATACCATATGACGAATAAGTTTATTCGTTTAGCACGCAAACCATGAAATTAATCAATAAAATAGTTAATGCATAAACATTAAACTCAAAGTACTCTTAAAATTTTGAGTGAATTGTCAGGTGTTCATTCAACAAATCTAAATGTTCTAGCCATATCAGACATTCTTTTTTTCTACCTACCTACTTCCATATGGTAAAAAAAAGAAATAATCCAAGGATGAGATAAGGTGTGGTGATGCGGTTTGGATATGTAGAATGAATGACTGAGACAAATGCAGTTGGAAATAGAAGCAGAAAAAGAAAACTTTTAAAGCATTTTTCATAAACATGAAAATGATCAGGTCAGGAGTCGGAATAATTGCCAAGTATGTATGAGGAGATGGCATTCGTTGGTATGGCATGTTTTTGCCTCTGCCTTAATCTACGGGAAGCAGCGTTACACGTTGGAAGTTCGATACAGTTAAGTAAATCATCTACATTTACATATATATTTACCTTTAATGTTTATCGATTTGTGAATTATACCCTTAGTACCAAGAGTACTAAAAACTACAAGCAAGAAATAAAAACGATTAAGTTCATGTAATTTGTATAATTCGGGTATCAAGTTTTCGCTAATAGGTTTTACGAGGTAAGATTAAACAGATATAAAAAAAAACAGTGAAGATGAAAACGTTTCCCAGAAGGCCTTAGATTACTCTTCTCGTAACGTTTGCATTACTTTTATCGCACAAAGTAGAAATTTTTATGTAATGTTTTCTTAGACGAGCCGAGATAAAATGTTAAGGAATACGTATTTTGTATTTATATTTGCCATATCTTCTTCGAAACAACTTTATGGAAGAAATTTCCAGAAGCCCTCCGGCATTCACCGTTCTCACTCAGGCTCACGCCTTGAAACTTTTGCCAACCGTTTTCATAGTGTCATCCCTTACAAAATACATGTCAAAATGAATCTTTTCATCCTTCAATGCGCAAAATATGCGATAAATTATTTTTTATTCGACAGAATAACGAAGGATTATTCTGTCAATTGTTTTGTTAAGATCTCATTTACTTATGTGAAGTTAGTGGACATATAGAACTTTTACATGGAAGTGAAAACAAGAAAAAAATGTAAATGAACAATAAAAAATAAAAACAAAAATGAAATGAAATGCGACTTGTAAAAGTTTCTTCCATAAAAACAATTTATAAAATCTTTGAGCAAATACCTTGAATTAAAGTACGTTTTACTCGTATATGAATGTTTGTAGTAGAAATGTAGTTTTGAAGTGTGTTGCGTACTTTCGAAATCAGCCAGATCCATGTAAGTCGATTTTCCAAAAAATGCAAAATTCTCCGGGTAAAATTTATGTTCAAAAAATTTGTATATCTTTAGTTAAAATCTAAAAAAATAGACGTAATCTTAATTTTTGACCTCTCCCTGCTGTCTGATTGGTCGATATGGGTCAGAAGGCAAGATCCATGAATATGGCTTAATTTGAGATACAACGCTGTTTTTAGTATTTTTAGCAGGGTTTTTAAGTACATAAGTATTTTTAACAGTAAAATCCTACAATTGGCATTCCCATAGAGTATTTATTTTAAAATCTTATAAAATTGGATCTGGCGGATTTTGAAAGCAAGCGATACAAGTATTAGTTCCAATATCCAAAACATTCTAAGGAACTATTATTTATAAATACAATTTTAAAAGTTTAGATGATTTACATAGCGCTATTTTCGTAAAATACTACCGAAAGGGCACTGTGATTGAATTGTGGAAAAAGAGATAATGAAAATGATTTAGCACTGATGCGTTTTTAGTTTTTTGAATGATCATGTCACACCCATAATTTCTAACTTTACAAATACTTTTCAATAAGTAAAAAATATAAGCTACTTAATTTGTGTACGCATTTTCCACACAAAGGTGGACATGTTTTCAATACAAAAAGACATGAATTTTTATTTGAAATATTCAACCACCATTTTTCTTTACTCTAAAAAATGAGACCGTTAAAATTGGTTCCACGATCATTTTTCACCAAAAACGACGTTACACATTATGTTTTTATAATATCACTTACTTTCCTATAAATATTTCAGTGGCTACGTGTCGTAAATTACCCCGATTTATGACTTAAACAAAAACCCGCCTTCAGATAACCCTAACTCTTACGAAGAAAAAACACAAGTACAAGTTTCAACTGAAACATTAGTTGCCATAATAAAATCACGGCTTTATAAACCCCGTCTACATATGGATGTGTAAATACATTTTTAAATATGAAATTTTTACGCTACTATGAAACTGTATTGTTTGAATTTCTTTTTTTTAAAACTTTACTAAAAATAATTTAATTCCGTTTCAAGTTTTGTCAGTTAACGGTTTGTAATCAAAACCTTAAGGCCTAGATCTCAAGCGTTCAAATCACAACACACTTGGCCGCGCTCAATGTTGGACATGTACTCAATTTTGTTTTTTATAATATAGGACACTGCATCGTAGCGACGCAGTTTTGTCTTGATCGTTAATTGCATGAAGGCAAAGTGATCAGCCCTGTACCAGTCCAGGGTGATTGATATTCGATAAATATGAGAGTAAAAATAACCCATATATATCTTGACCGCCTGGGAATCGAGCCCGAGACCTTCAGCACGGTAGCCAAATGCGCTGATCACTACACTACGATGGTGGGGGTGTTTTTTTATAATATTGATATTAAATAAATATTTTTGTTTATTTTTTTTACTTATTAACTTTCAATCACTCCATATAATTATTTTGAATAAAAACTTATTTTTCACAACATTTTGAGTGTGTCCAAATACTTGTTCACAAAATCTGGATTATCTCCAATTACAGGAGTTATTTTCATATTATTTTTTGACATCTCATCAAAGATGAAGAAGAATATGGAAGTCTGGGCATTTACGGGGCTTACGACCGTCATAGGCTGGTTTAAGTGATCACTTTACACACGTGTAACATTCAATATAAGAGTTTCTGCTTAGTAAAAAGCTTCTTTACATCTCACCAATAGATGTCTCTAGTGAAGTTCTAGTGATTCATGAACGAGGTTTCTAAATTGGTTCATATATATAGAACTTCCAAGAATTTGAGTAGTGTGGTTGTCAATAATGGGTAGAATTGGTGAATGTTACACGTGTGTAAAGTGATCACTTAAACCAGCCTATGACGGTCGTAAGCCCCGTAAATGCCCAGACTTCCATATTATTCTTCATCTTTGATGAGATGTCAAAAAATAATACTTATTTTTCAATTCAAAAACAGTGTTTTAAGAAAAAAAAAAAACAATTATATACATTAAATGAGTCTGGATTTAGAACATATAGTGTGCGACACTAAGGTTGAAACTAAAGCAATTATATTATCACTAAGCAGTGCTCAATATTATGCAATAGAATGATAATGTTACCATCATATAATTTACGATGAAAATAAAAGTGCAATAGATAGCTTTATTGTAAAGTACCTTATTTTTTTTAAAGAAAGGTGTAAAGAAATTATATTAAGATGAAAATATGATATCAGGTGGAGATACGGAAAAAAGTTACAACAAAGGAAAAGAGTGCAATTAAAGCCAAAGCAAGGATCAAATTTTACATAACGAAATTATATCAGCAAGATAAAAAAATAAAATGAAACACCGGTTGGGTATAAGGGAAAATATTATGACAATATATACACTGCACTTGGTTTTTAAATGTAATGTTGAATTAAAATATTTAATTTTTCATCTTCTAATTTGTCAAGGTAAAATAACATCATGATAATTTTGAATTTATCCACCGCTTTGAATAAAGATTCAATAATAAAATTAAACTGTTTTTACCTTTTATAGACATCTCAACATAGACGAAGAAGAATATAGAACTCTTGGTATTTCCAATAAGTATTTGGACTCAAAATGTTGAAAACTGTTTTCTTTTCTAACATAACATTTTATCACGAAATCATTTTGGAACCTCAATCGAACCTAACGAATGATTCCCACTTTCGAGACTTATCCATTCTGCGTAGTATTATCCACAGTTTATCCGAAAGTGATGAGAGAAAATCAATATCATTCTATGCCCTCTACCCACCATCTTATCCGATCTTCAAACACTCTCTGGGGATGAAATAATACAGATGAGCGGTAAGGGTCGGCTGCACAAGAAACCTTTTCGTAAATTATTCACACTCAACCAATTTTTAATAAGTGAAAGTAAATCAATATTGTGTACTCAAATTACGTTTAACTGTATTTTTACATATATATATATATATATATATATATATATATATATATATATATATATATATATATATATATATATATATATATATATATATATATATATATATATATATATATATATATATATATATATATATATATATATATATATATATATATATATATATATATATATATATATATATATATATATATATATATATATATATATATATATATATATATATATATATATATATATATATATATATATATATATATATATATATATATATATTTGTGTGTGTGTGTGTGTGTATGTGTGTATATATTCATATATAATTTATTAATATTTGCATGTATGATGCATTTTTATTTTTTGTTTATTGAGCTTAAGATCAAAAATCTTTTAAATATATGATGTTTTATATTACGACGGTAAATAAATAATGAACATACATTTTAGTTATGCAATTATTTCTAAAATAAATTTGTAAATATGTAGATTTTTGACAAATGATTCAAAATATTCATAAATATTATTTCATTTCAACTTGCAAGACAAATATATCCCACTTAATGAAATAAATCAATAATCAATATTTTTTTCGCCATCCGCACTTAAAAGTGCATTCATATGTAGATACTCACTGCTGCTAGAGCTTTTTCTATCACTGAAGCTCCAACTTTCCGCTGTCTGATTTGAACTTTAAACAAGTCGAAATACTTCAAACGGGCCCAAATTCTTCAAACAGCCCGCCTGCCGTGTACTCACTTTGGTCGTCGCAGTCGTAGCGTGTTATTGGAATAGGCGCCGCATCGCTCCAGATATTTATTCTCATAGCTGTAGAGGAGAGGTATAGGGGCTGTGCGGAATACAGCCTCCACGCCTTTTAATTATCACAGAACACACCCCCAGGTTCACATAAAGACGTCGGTATAATTACTTATCCTTATCCTTTACGTTATGCTCGATTTAGTTCAAGACAGTAAAGCTTTAATTATATAGTAAGTTTTTTTAACAAAGTTTTCATTGTTTAATGACACAACAGTAATTAATTAATAAATTATTATAAAAATAATATATTCAACTTGCAAACACTTAAAAACTGTATAATTTGCAGAACAATATTTGAGTCATATTTTTTTCACTAAATATAATATATTAATTAATGTTCCCAAATAATTAATATTATTTGGGAACATTAATTTAATAGACGATATGTGTTTGAATTTAGTTTATAGTTTAAAAACAAATACGAGATAATAATTTGTTAATAGATAATTTGTTTGGTCAAGAACAGTGTCTTGGGTTTCCATTTAAAATTTATAAATCATAATTGGTTTGAGTAAACTGCTATGAAATATATATTTAAGAAGTAAATTATTTATTGCACTAGTAAAATGCCAATTTTCGATCGGACCGCTTTGTGAGTGAATATTTTTCACACTCAACCTACGTTTTCCTCCAAATACTTGTCATTTCATAAATAAAATTAAAAAAAACAATACTTGTATTATTTCAACGTTTTTTTGATGCAGCAGTTTTTTTTTTTAAATATCTCTTTGAGTACAATTTTTTTTTTAACTAAAGTAAAATTAGCTTTTCCTTAACATGTGTATATTTTTATATTTTCTATCAATGGCCCTGACAAAATTATTTTTAAAACTATGCATAGTTTTAAAACCGTTTACTTTTATTTTCGTTACAAAATAAACGTATTTTATTTTATTGAATTAAAAAAAACGTATTGTTCTCAATGAATATACTTTGTATATTAATTAAGGTTTCGTGTCAATGAATTATTTATCAATTATATTCACGTACCATCATTGTGTTTTTCACTTGCTTTAGCATACATGTTGTATCCTTATATTCCATCGACCTATTTTTATACCCAATCTACTAACGTAAATGAGCTTTTAGATACGTTCGTGTAGATAAAAATGTGTCCTTTTATGATTAATCGTGTTACTACTTTGATGTATCTACAATAATTCATTGAAAATTATGTGTCTCATAAAATAATTATCTTAGGTTCGATCGTGAATTTGAATCGTCATCATTTTATGAATAAACTACAAATACAAACTTTTTCACAACATTTTGAGTGTGTCCAAATACTTGTTCCAGTTCTAGTGAAGTTCTAGTGATTCAAGAACAATGTTTCAAAATTAGTTCACATATATAGAACTTCCAAGAATTTGAGTAGTGTGGTAGTCAATAATGGATAGAATTGGTGAATGTTACACGTGTCTAAAGTGATCACTTAAACCAGCCTATGATGGTCGTCAGCAGCGTAAATGCCCAGACTTTCATGTACTTCTTCATCTTTGATTAGATGTCAAAAAATAATATGACAAACTTTTTTTTTTACTTACTCCACAAGAAATCTAGCTTGACGTTAGTAAAAAAAACTGTTCTAAGCCTAGTGATTCAATACTAATTCAATTCAATACAAAGACTAGAAATTCAATCGAAATTAATAAAAAAATATGATAAAATGTAAGCGTTATCTATATATCAAATGTAAATGTTCGTTTGTGATAAACCTAAATGTCCTAAAGCAATTTACAGATGTCTATAGAATTTTGACAGAATATTGCATTCAAGTTCTAACTTTAACAAATGCTTTAATTTTTTAAAATTATTTAACACTTGGTTAATACCACTTAGTGAGTTTTATTTTGTTACACATGACAAGTTTCGAAAACCAACAGACTTTTTCATCTACAGGTGAAAAGTAAAAACTAACTAGCGAGAAATGTTTTGGTTTATACATACCTATATAAAGAGATTGATAGGGTTATAAATAGAGTGGAGGGGTATTAAGTGGTTTGATACAAATATTTAATTATATAATAAAAAAAAACAAGTCATTCCACAAAGTTAATACCGAGTCAAACAATAATAAACATGTGATTATATGAATTTTATGTATTGAAATAAAAACACCAATCACGCCTATGCCAAGCTTTCTTAATTGCGGATGCTAAAATAATGTTTTTTTTAACAGCTTTTTGTCCACAATGGCAGCGACCTCTGTTGAACGTTACAGTAACATATGCAAACCTTAACATTTCTCATGACAAGTAACGTGCTTCTTGATATCTGATGTCACTCAACAATTTAAAAGTTTTCGATTGCATAGTTGTTTCATAGATTTTTTGATATTTTTACTGCTAAATTGTCATTTTAACCATTGTGGAATAAATTATATTACAAACGCATCTTTTTTTTAACAGACTGAGTGACAAAGCTGAGTTGGGAAAAGATAGTTTGGTTATTTAATTTTTTTATGATGAATTATTTAAAAGATACCTCGAAAAGTTCAAAAGGGTTAAAGTACATTAATGATTTTTATTAAAACACTCTCATTTAAAATCATTATATCCTAAAATTATTCAATTTTTCTAACGGAGTACGTTAAAGGTTCTAGATATTTTAAAGATAAGAGTTTGTCTTTTCTGTTATGCTGTATAAAGAGAAAAGTTTCAAGAAAATTAAGTTAAAATTTTGTATTAAATATTACCACTCAAATGACTCTCTGTTTCACAAAACTTTCAGGAATCGCCACAGAAAGTTTTAAGGGAGTTAATGGAAGGAATATATACATTACTGTATTTTTTTAATTATAAAAGGTTTTCATAATTTCGACACAGTTTTTTTCCGTTTGTTTTCAATATAAAACACATAATTCAAACTCATTCAACCTTATTCATGAATGATTAAAACAAAATTTCACCAGTCCAATTTGATTTTTTTATGATCAAAAAGCTCCCAATAGAAACGTTAGGAATTTAATTTTTTTTTAACTACCTAATGTCCAAGTGACTCTGAAATCTAGCTTCGGCTTATGCAACACCGCTTATCATGACCCTACTCAGGCTTCAACTTTTTATGTTTCGTAGCCTATGCCTACTCGTGAGTGGATTTACTATTTATGTTTTAAGTTACCATAATTTCATGTAATTCATAAGTGAAAATTTTAGGCAATAACACTCATAAACTTTTTCATATAAGTATGTATTAAAAAAAATATAATGAACTCCCTAACTTACTTCATTTAAATTTAATTTTTTTTTAATCCTTCTAACAACCTTACTGTCAATCAAACACTCTATTAATCCAATGCAGTGCCCTGCGCATCATCTTAGTGCAAATGAGATGTGTAAGAATTCAAAACATTAAATAAAAACTACCATTTGCGGAGAAAATTGGAAAGTGAATTTCCCCAACTTCTCACCGAAAAATTCTGTATCAAAAATGCACAAATGTTTTATCGGCTCTGTAAAACTGGCGGTTTCCATTTGGATTAAGAATTAATGAACATTTCCGTTAAATATTTACTCTCCCCAAATACGTCTTACGTCTTGAATACAAATACTTCAGAGCCTGTTTTAACGAAACTGTGAATGTTTGATTAACGTGTTATCTATAGATAATGGGGGCATTGGTGAAATTTAAGAATGCTTAAGCATTTAGAATTGCCCTACATATATATATGATTAATTATTTTGATTTTCAAACATATACAAAGATAAAATCAAATATTCTGTCTATAAAGAAATGTCCACCTCCGGTCAATACGCTCGGCTAACGTACTGTAGGTCCCATGTTCGATTTCCAGGGGGGGTCAAATAAATTTAAGTGATTTTTCACCGAATTATATATTTAATATTTCCCTGGACCGGAAGTGGAGGGCTAATCACCTTTTCTTCATATGGAAATGATCAAGATAGCACTGTGTTTACGAGTATATGATGCAGTGCCTTTTGCACCACTGGGGTGCGCATAAGAGTTCAAAGAAAGAATAATTAAGAAATAATTTTTTTGTTAGTCGAATAATGGAAACAGTTTTATCTACCATCATATGTTACAGACGATATAATTACGTTTATTTTGAATATTAATAAATAAATAAATTAAAAAATCGACGTCATTATTTATGAACAGTGAAAAAATGGAGAATAATTGTAAGGTTTCGCAAACATATTACTTACAAAAATTGCTTTTGGAACAATAATATTTATCTTGAAATATACAGCATTAAAAAAAGATTACATAAGATAAGCAGTATCTCAAACGTTTATTTTATAAACTGTGTTTTATTTCTTAAATAAATAAAAAATTATAAATTCAAATCATGAAGCTTTTGGATTAAAATTTCTGGTTCTTATTTTCTCTCGTAGTAATCACGCAATGTGCTCCCGTTTTTACTTTTTATTCCATACAATTTGCATATTTTTACATTCCTCGACTAAAATGGGGAAAATGCACCAGACGTAGAAAAGGAATTCTACTAAACTAACAGAACAATGAATTACTAAAACTTATTCTGTATTATTAAGCCTATCAAAGTTTTCAATAGTTGTTTTCAGTTTGATTAAACAAAAGTATCCAGCTTATAAAAATTAATTACGAAATTCTTTGGTAAAATGAAAATGAACTGAGATTTTCAACAAAGGTTTCCTTCTTTCTATGAAAATTATGACTAAAATTTTGTCTGTTATCCAAAAACTTGAAGTACATCGAAGTGTCTCATCCATTAAGAAGTCGTTAATTAAGTATGAAGTTGGCTGGTTGTGTTTTTCATCATTCTAAGGCATGTCTATCGTTCATGACGGCAACACAAAGCGGGAAATAATGTAGGACAAAAGGCTTCTTAAACACCGCAAACTAAGTCTTCCTCCCTTGCGGGGTAAAAAAGCAATTTATCTTTATGAGAACTCGGGACGATGAAGGGTATTTTGCTCGTTCCCTTTTTACCTAGTATCCTGCGAAGTCGCTAGTCGAGAGCGGAAGATTGATTCAGGTTTTGGATAGTCCTTTTTGCAAACACTGCAAGGGACAGGAGGAAAATTCCTTAACAAAAGGATGAGGAGAACCATTATCTTGAAATTCCATGGGTTGAATTCCATCATATTGGAGGGGTAGATTATGATGATTAATTAACTTGTCTCATGTTCTATTTGAGGTACAAATGCATTCCGTGCATTTTTTAAAAACCGCTTTGGGTAACGTTAACATGCCAATATATGTTGGTTACCCAACAGTTATTTGAGTCTTCCTATTAAAACATTTTTTCTGTCTTCGTAGTATAGTTGTTAGAGCGTTTGGTAACCGTACTAGAATTCCAGCTACGATTTCTTGGAAGTTTAAATAAATTTAAGAGATTTTTGACTCTGATAATTATTTAATATTATTCTATTATGATAATTTTAAAAAATATATAAAAACAAACTTTATTATGCAATGCATGTAATATATTTTGTATTGAGTAGAATATAAGTAGTCATGTATTCAAAACTTACGTTGGAAAATAAACGAATACTTAAAAAATCCTTTACAACCTTTATAATAACTGAAATAATTTGTTTAAAAATAATCGTATATCTGTATTAACATATTTCTTAATCTCCTAAAATGTACTATAACATAACTTCACTTATTTTTGATAAAAATTATACTATTTTTATTATTTTCCAAGTGTTTTTTTTTAAATATGTGATGACAGACAATGTTTTATAATTGTGAATAGATTTACAATCGATCTAGTATTAACAAACTTTGGTAGAGTCTACCAGGTACATCAATTAAGTATGCTTTCGTTGAAACATTTCCGAAGATCGAATGGTTTTCCATGAGAACTACGCGATGGTTTGAATAATATTCTAGGATACTGTCATTACTCTGGCAGTTAAGAGTCCGACCGGAATAAATGAGACAGTTTGTCACCACCATTAACAGAAACTGGATACGTATTATTAGCTTGGAAGTTGTTGGTCACGTTCTGGCCACTGGAGCATCTGCGGACTGAGTTGCATCAAGTTATGAATTACAAAGTTTGGTGCTTAGCCTTGGTGCATTATGCGGAGGAAACTTACCGGTAGACTTGGACCTCGCTACACATAGCGGGTCCAGGCTGCTGTAATGACTTAATAGTCTCCCCAACTTTAGGAAAGAGTCGCTAGTTAGAGTACCGAGTGCCCGGCTTAATACATTGACTTTGACGGCTTAATATGTACATGCATTTCAGTACGATTCTCTTAATGAATACAATTTATGTCTTAATATTTTAACAAAAATATCAAAATTTTCGAAACATTTTTTTATACCTTTATGTTTTACGTTTTGAAAATGGTTATAAAATTAAATATAATCAATTTTATGGTTTTTTCCCAATTTTTTTCCATTTTTTAAGGAATAACCCGCAAAGCGTCTATTTTAGATGCTTTTCTGCAGGTAGGATAGTAAGGATAGGGAAGGTTATATTTGTTAAATATGATAACGTTATATTTATATTAATTTTTATTTTTACTTTGTAAACACCGCAGTTTCTGAAAATCAATTGTGAAACGTGTTTCGGTGCATTAAGCAACATTGTCAAATACCGCATATTGACATGGGTCACGATAGGTTTTCAATAAAGAGTTGTATGTATCAAGTAAAATAAAAACATTTTATTTAAATAGTCGTAATAAAGTGACGACAAAATTAATCAATGAAAATATATTATATTTATTTTAAATATTTTATAAAAATATCTTTTACATAAAAGTGATTTTTTTTTAAATAAAATTATAAAAAAATGTGCTGTTATAACAAATTGAAATTTCATTACAGTTTACGTAATTTCTTGTAAAAAAATTAGATTTTTATTAATATTGTTAAATTATTTTGATATTTGTAAATGAACAAATGAAGTTAACTAAGCGTGAAAGTATAATCAGAAAAAATAAAAAAAATAATAATACAAGAGTTACATCACATTAAGATGTTTCGTCGTCTCATATAACATGATGTAAACATGTCTGTAGCATATTTTGTAATTTAACTCAATTGGGTATCATAAAAATATTACTTTGAACTGCTTTAATATATATTTTCAATTCAATTCATTTTTTATACAGGCATCAAGTAAAACATAGAATCTGAAGGCTAAGACGACAATTTCAGTCGAGCTGACGAAATAAAAACCTCCATTTCAGACAAACGACAAAAACTGAGAACTGATAAATCTATGATCGCAAATATTTAATCAATTTTTAAAAAATCCAGTTTTTCAATACCATACCAACCAAAATGTGTAAATATTTTCAAATTTCATATTTTATACACTGTAAAAAGTACGTCCGCCTCCGTAGTGTAATAGTCAGCATGCTCGGCTACCGTTCTGGAGGGGGGTTTAATAAATATAAGTGATTTTTTCACTCTAATATTTATTCAATATTACACTGGACTTGGGACCTTAAAGGCTGGGAAATGGCCTCAGTGGTATATTCTGTGCTGGACAGAACATTCCTAAAAAATGCTGAGAAAAGCCAACCTTCAGGCCCTTAGTGACCGTAGACCCCTAGCAAGCCCTTCTTCCCACGTCCCCGTCGTAGGTCCTGGTAATGCAGTCAGAGCCTTTGGCGAAAACTGTAGCTAACGGGAAGAGGACGAAAGGCGATTGTCTGGCGCCTAATAACGAGACCCCCCCCCCCAGCTAAGGGAAGGAATACACCCCTACAGAAAAACCAGGATGAGCCATCCTTCAGGGCACCTGCCCAGGCCTCGAGAGCGCAGGGTTAATCACCCGGTCTCTTTAAATAAACATGATTACGATACCAACAACAAGTCAGCCTCGGACACAAACACCTGACTCACGGCCCGGCAAACGTAAAAAGGATAATGTTAAAGATAAGGAATTACTCTCCAACAGTGCAACGCTTCACGTTGGCACATATAATGTGCGAACCATGCGCACTCCTGGAAAAGACCTGCACGCTACTCGCATCATGAAGATGTACAAATTGGACATCCTGGGACTGAGCGAGACGCGATGGAAAGGCTCAGGAAAGAAACTGCTGGAGAAACACACAATCATCTATTCAGGACAAGAGCAGTACCATCGACAGGGAGTGGCACTTATAATGACAGACAAAGCGGCTCGCTGCCTCCAAAAATGGGAACCAATTTCTGAAAGAGTTTTACGTGCAACTTTCAAAACCACAGATAGCTCTGTAACCATACTCCAATGCTATGCCCCCACAGAAGATGCCGACGATCATGTTAAAGATGCTTTTTACGACTCTCTGCACTCCGCAATATCCTCGGTCCCGAAAAGGGACCGCGTCATTGTAATGGGAGACCTTAACGCAAGAGTCGGCACCAACGTAGCACTCGGTCCAACAGTGATGGGTAGCCACGGCCTCGGTTGCATTAACGATAACGGTGAGCGGCTCATCGAACTCGCAACCTTAAATGAGCTCTTAATAGGTGGTACAATTTTTCCTCACAAAAATATCCACAAGTATACTTGGACTTCTCCCGATGGCAATACAAAAACGCAGATTGACCATTTTCTTTACACTGCAGCCCATCGTAGAGAACTCCTAGACGTCCGCACATACAGAGGCGCCGATATCTATAGTGATCATGAGCTACTCACAGGCAAAATAAGGCTGAAATTAAACCGCACTGCCAAGCCAAAGAAGAGGAGTCAGGTCAACATTGATAAGCTGAAGGAGACAATGTCCTGGCTTAACTATGATATCGCCGTCAGGGAGGGACTCGAGCAGCAACATTCCGATGATAATGACCCTATCGAAAGCACATGGCATAACATCAAAACAGCCATAGTTACGTCAGCTCAAAGGGTTCTCGGAATGAAGCCGTCAAATCGACCCAAATGGATGTCGGATGAAACGTGGGAATTAATAGAAGAAAGGGCCAACATAAAACTCTTGAAAGATGCGGAAACTGACCAGGGTAAGCTCGAAAGTCTCCGAGCGCAATATAAATGGAAGCACCTGGCTGTCAAAAGATCCGCAAGGCGGGATAAACGCCGTTCCCTGGACACACAAATAGCAGCAGCCGAACAAGCAGCCCGTAGAGGTGATACTTCTAAGCTTTTTAAGATTACGCACCAAATCTGTGGTAAGCGGCCCCCGACCGCAGGCCCAGTTTGTGGCCCGAGCGGCCAAATCGAGTCTGAGCCCGAATGCGTGAAAAGCATATGGAGAGATCACTTCTGCCGCGTGCTAAATCGTCCACCCCCCTTAGACCCCCTCCATGTGCCCTCAGTCTCTGCCCAACTGAACATTCCGCGAGCACACGATATTTCGCAAAGCACTCCAACGCATACTGAAATTATATCAGCTATTAAAAAGCTGAAAAACGGAAAGGCGCCTGGTGTCGACGAAATACATCCGGAATACGTCAAGAGTGGCATGGACGCTCTCCTCGACCCCCTGTATCACCTACTTTCAAAGGTATGGGAAGAGGAAAGGTGCCCGAAGGATTGGGTAAACGGGGAAGTTATAGCCCTCCACAAAAAGGGTGATCCGCTGTTGTGTGATAACTACCGTGGCATTACTCTTTTAAGCGTTCCTGGAAAAATTCTGGCACAAATAATTTTGGCAAGAATCCAAAAACCAATAATGCGAGTCCTCAGAGAGAACCAAGCGGGCTTTCTACCAGGCAGGGCGTGCGCTGACCATATACATAACTTACGATGCCTGTTACAGCAAAGTAACGAATGGAACTGCGCCCTTGCCTGCTGTTTTGTAGACTACGAAAAAGCTTTCGACAGCCCGCATAGGTCTTCTCTTTGGAATATCATAGAAGCATATGGAGTTCCTGTCAAAATTGTGGCCATTATCAGGGCGCTTCACACTAACAGCGAATGCTGCGTTAGAATAGATGATGTGTGCAGTGAACCATTTGAGGTCTCTACTGGGGTGAAGCAAGGCTGTGTACTAGCCCCATTTCTCTTCATCATCATGTTTGACTTCATCCTACGAATGTCAATTCCACCGGATCGAGGAATTGCAGTGAGTCCTGATTATGTGATTTATGTGATCCTGATTATGAGAAATTATGTGATTTAGAATATGCGGTCCTGATTATGTGATCCTGATTATGAGAAATTATGTGATTTAGAATATGCGGACGATGCAGTTCTAATAGATACATCGATCGGAGCCCTGCAAGATATAATTGACTCCCTCCAAATAAACTCCGCTCGGTTAGGCCTAAGAGTGAACGCCAAAAAGACCAACGTCATGTGCAACTCAGCCTGTCCGGACCGAGATCAACATCTTACTTGTGAGGGACGAGCGCTCGTTCGAGTCGACACCTTCAGATACCTTGGAACACTCATGGTGGAGGATGGTAGTGTCCAGAAGGAACTGAATGTACGGCTCGGAATGGCAGGAGCTATATTCAATAAAATGCGCAATGTCTGGGACTCACTGCTTTACTCGACAAAAACCAAGTGTCGTCTCTTTAATGCCTGCATCCTAACAGTGTTGCTGTACGGATGTGAGTCGTGGCACCTCACCAAAGCTCAAAGCAAGAAACTAGCAAGTTTTGAAAATAGGTGCCTGAGGCGAATACTGGGTATAAAGTGGTATGACTTCGTCAGGAATGACGATGTGAGGAGAAGAACTCAACAGCCCCTCATACTGGAAGTCCTGAAGAGAAGAAGGTGGACATGGTTGGGACATGTCCTTAGAATGCCACCTGAGGGCATCAACCCCTCATGTCTCTTCTTCCAACCCCGAGGATTCCGGCGCCCCGGAAGGCCGCTGACGACCATTCACCGACTATACTCAGCGGAACTTCGAGACGCCGGACTGACCTGGGAGGAAGCCAAGGAGATGGCGCGTGACAGAGTGACTTGGAGACGACTCGTGTTGGCCATATGCTCCACCTAGGGAGCGAACATGGAAAAAGAAAAAGAAGACACTGGACTGGTACCTGAAGTGGAGGGCTGATCACCTTTCCTTCATGTGTAATCGATCGAGATAACACTGCGTTTATATGAAGCAGTGCCCTATGCACCATTGGGGTGCGGTAAGGGATTTAAAAAAAGTTAAATTTTATTATATATAACGTTCTTATAATTTTAACACATGTTATTAGAAAATCTACCGTAGCTCATTCCATAAATAGGTTCCACTGTCATGATAAGTGGATCCAATCAAGGTAATAAAATTGGATAAACCCTTAACATTAGTAACTCTGATACATAGTCGTAAATCAACACAAAGAGATATTTGACTGCTATCGCCTTATTTATCGAAACTCGTTCGGCGATGCTTTGTTTGACCAATCTCCGTACACATGTAACAGTTTGGGGTTTACGTATAAAAACTGTGGTTTGTGGAGCTTTGTGATGTGTGAATGTTGTGTATTTTCACCAACAATTCTGCCTTTGGTATGCTTTGAAGTGGACGGCTACCCTTTGACGTTTTACATCAATAGAAAAAGTTGAAACATGTACTTTTATGGAGTTGGATTTTTTAATGTTTACATACATAAATTATACAAAAATATATTTAACACTAAATAATTGATATTTTACTGTTTGTTTCGGCATTTGCTTTGTGGTAAGACATGTTGAAATGATTAAGGAAACACTTGTTTTTATACCACTTTAGTTTATTTATTTATGACTTCTAGTTTCGGAAGCTAAATTAGTAGTCATAAATAAATAAACTCAGATGGTATAAAAACAAGTGTATCCTAAATCATTCCAAATAATTTAAACGGTTACTTTAAAGTTCATTTTATCATTAAATTGATGAAATTTTAATGCCAGTGGTCATTTAAATATATCATAATGCGATCATAACAATTAATTTTGTTAATCAGAATCTAATTTTTATTCCATAATTGCCTTGTTAATTTTTATTATTTAATACGCATTTGATATATGATCAATTCATCATTTCTTTAAACTTTAAATATTTTAAAATGTGTACTAGGTATGTAAAAAAACTTCTAACCCCTCATTTTCAAATATAATGCATCGTTATAATTGTAATACTTATATATAAAATGACAAAATAAATGCAAATTAATGCGGAAATATTCACGTTTACTTAGATATTAGTATTAGAATGATCATTACTTATATGGAACATAAGAAACATCCTATTTATTTATTGTTTCGGCATTAACTTTATGGTAAGACATGTTACAATGATTAAAGAAAACACTTCGTTTTTTACCACTTGAGTTTTATTATAGACTACATGTTTCAGAAGTTAAACTTCCATCATTCAGGTCTGTATAATAACTAAAATATAAAATAGTTCTATAAATAAGGAGAGGGGAAAGTAAGGGGAGGGGGTTAGTCAAGGGACGGAGTTTGAAAACAAAGGAAAAATGGAAAGCAAAGGTGAAGAATTTTGAAACAATATATTATTTTATAAATTATTATTAGAGCTTAGGTTTTTTTGGATTTCTAAATTTTCAAGATAATTCATAAAATGGCCTTTATATGGAACAAGGTGTAATAATTTTAATTTATGAAAGTGAAATGAGTGATTAGTATCTATCATGTGATTTGCAAATTCCGAAAAATAATTACTAACAAGACCGCTATGATGTTCTTTAATTCTAATCTTTAAATTTCTCGCAGTTTGGCCAGTATATTTTTTATCACATCTCCACACGAAATTTCATAAACACCACTTTTTTGTAATAAATCAATTTTAGATTTATTAAATTAAATTATTTAAGATTAGAATCAAAGAACATCATAGCGGTCTTGTTAGTAATTATTTTTCGGAATTAGCAAATCACATAATAGATACTAATCACTCATTTCACTTCAAGATTTCTAAATTTTCAAAATAATTCATAAAATGGCCTTTATATGGAACAAGGTGTAATAATTTTAATTTATGAGAGTGAAATGAGTGATTAGTATCTATCATGTGATTTGCAAATTCCGAAAAATAATTACTAACAAGACCGCTATGATGTTCTTTATTTCTAATCTTTAAATTTCTCGCAGTTTGGCCAATATATTTTTTATCACATCTCCACACGAAATTTCATAAATACCACTTTTTTGTAATAAATCAAATTTAGATGTATTAAATTAAATTATTTTAGATTAGAATTAAAGAACATCATAGCGGTATTGTTAGTAATTATTTTTCGGAATTAGCAAATCACATAATAGATACTAATCACTCATTTCACTTCAAGATTTCTAAATTTTCAAGATAATTCATAAAATGGCCTTTATATGGAACAAGGTGTAATAATTTTAATTTATGAGAGTGAAATGAGTGATTAGTATCTATCATGTGATTTGCAAATTCCGAAAAATAATTACTAACAAGACCGCTATGATGTTCTTTAATTCTAATCTTTAAATTTCTCGCAGTTTGGCCAGTATATTTTTTATCACATCTCCACACGAAATTTCATAAACACCACTTTTTTTGTAATAAATCAATTTTAGATTTATTAAATTAAATTATTTAAGATTAGAATTAAAGAACATCATAGCGGTCTTGTTAGTAATTATTTTTCGGAATTAGCAAATCACATAATAGATACTAATCACTCATTTCACTTCCATAAATTAAAATTATTACACCTTGTTCCATATAAAGGCCGAATTATGAATTATCTTGAAAATTTAGAAATCCAAAAAAACCTAAGTTCTAATAATAATTTATTAAATAATATATTGTTTCAAAATTCTTCACCTTTGCTTTCCATTTTTCCTTTGTTTTCAAACTCCGTCCCTTAACTAACCCCTTCCCCTTACTTTCCCCTCTCCTTATTTATAGAACAATTTTATATTTTATATTTTAGTTATTATACAGACCTGAATGATGGAAGTTTAACTTCTGAAACATGTAGTCTATAATAAAACTCAAGTGGTAAAAAACGAAGTGTTTTCTTTAATCATTGTAAGAAATATCCAATAAAAAAATTTTTTGAATTTTTATTTTAAAATTACATCACAATATCATTCATTTTGCTTATTGTACGCATTTGAAATGTTACTTCATCAATTATTGAAATTATATTTGATCAATATTCATTAATTTCAAATACGGGAATGAACTTTACTTCGCCGTTGATGGAACGATAAATGATCGAACAGTACAAGTACTGCGCCAGTCATGTTCATTATTATATATAACGATGCACGGGTAGATATTTGACAACATTCAATTTAAAATGATTTATTGTACGATACAAATTTTAGCGAAACAAAAGCAAAGCTCGAAAATATTGTCGCCCAAATTTAACAAACAAAAGCTGGCTCAAAACTCGACAAATTTCATCACTTAAATTTAAGAAATATACAGTGTACATGGAAGTTTTCCAAGAAATGCGGGATGATAGATGGCTTCATGTCCACGATATCAAAAGTTATAAGGTCCTAAATGATGCCGGCTTATCCGCACCTAGGCAACAACTAGGCAAGAAAGTTTGTGTACTTGTAGGAATCGGGCGCAATAAATTATCATATAAAGTGAAACCTCGAACCGAGCCGATCTCCGCTGTCAAATACTCGCAAATTTCAAGTAACGGTCCTCCCAACCTCCTTTATACCAGATTATTATGAATAATAAAAGTACAAATCATTGTTTATTCAGTCGTGGGATTAATATTCTAGTGTTAAATACATAAATATGTGATTATGTTATCTCCAACAAAGGATATCGCATTGTGAATCCTTTTCATCTAGGCTACGCCACACTGTGAGAAAGACCGAAGACCGAAATAAAAGTTCAAAAGAAGACTTAATAATAGAGCTTTACTTTTATAAAATAAAATTGTTGATTAGAAGTTTTATTAGATTTTCAGTTGTTGTTTTAATTGATTGGATAAATAAAAATATCTTAAATGGCTTATCGAGTTCATAATATGAATAACATAAATCTGCCTTTATGTGCAGTAGTTACCTCCTTTGACTACCATGTTAAAGATTCGATTCCCAGTCAAAATAAATTTTAATGTTTTCCACTAAAATTTTCGGTTAATTTTACTCTGGACTGGTACCTGAAGCGTAAGATAAATCACCATGTCTTCATGTCTTTAACGACTAACTTACATCATTTTTATGCAGTGCCTAACGCACCATTGGATGAAGAAAAGAATAAAGATAAAATCTTATTGGACTTTACACATCATTCATCGTTCACTTTGTGAGATACCATTTCAAAACCGCTCTGTCATGACTGACGGTTTCGAAATAACCATTGCATCGTCAGTTCAAATGTAACTTCATTGGACCTGATGATGGAATGGTTATTCTGAAACCAGCAATTGGGAAGTAAAGTTTTTTAAGTGGTATTGTACAAAGTAAACGATGAATGATAAAAATAGTGTTAAATTACAATACCACAACATTAACAATACTCTTAAAATAGAAAATAAATCTTATTAGTTCTTTATGACTGGTAAATTTAATTTAATTTAATATTTTCAGTCTAAATTGTTTTTCACATTATTTCAATCAAATTAGCACCCAATATGTATGAAATCTTACAACGTTTATTCAAGCTCTACTAAACCCCGTCATTTTGAAATACGGTGCTTCGTAATAATCGATAAATCTAATGGGAACTGTCATTACTTGCAAAAAACATAGACGTCTGGAGGTTCTTCTCTGATTAATGGTTGCAAAATGTTTGTAATGACTTAATGATATAAGATCTCTCACAAACATAACAACATTTTTATAAGTGTTTATCAGATTCTTGACCTTTTACGAATATTTAAAATGAGCTTTTATTTTGCGAAAGCATTTTTAATACTGATGCTTTAATTTTATTACTTTTTATTATTTACGGCCGTAGCAAATTCTTACAAATTTTTTGAATAATTACAAAGAGGTTTATAGTTTATAGAGGATTATATATATGATGTTCATAGTTCTAAGATTTTTAAAAATTGTTATCGACAAAAACGTAGATCAGAGAGCAGACAAAAACATGGACCAAAGGCAAAATAAAGGAATGGGCAAATGATCAAAAGTTAATACTGTGAAAATTGTGAAAAAGTTTTTATTTTTTTTGTGAACGTGTTTATTTTTAAAAATATTAAAATATATTTTTTTAAAGTATGTTAAATAACTCCACCGACAAGACACATAAGGTATCTTGGTGAGTCTCTGCAAAAAATTGCATATTGAAAATGTTTAAAAAAAGTTAAACGCATTTAAGCATAGTGAAATAATTATTTATTTAATGTATTATTTTTATTTTATAAATATGTTATACTACAACATTTAAACTATCAAACTATGAAATCGCTATATTTTTTAAAAACTTTTTTGAATTGTGAAAATAAAAGCCCAACTTTAACTTTTTGATTTGTAAAATACTTATTTTTAATAATTAAAATGTAACTTTGTTTTAAAATCATATTAAATATTTTGTCTATCTACTAAACAGTATTCAAAATATTTTGACGGTTAGGGAAAGAAGCTTAGGTAGATCTCAAGTGGACTTATTTTTTATGTTGATTGGCAGTCACAGTCAAAAGGGATCAGGGATGATGAGTGATTGGAAAAATATTTAATAACGGACTTTTAGCAAAATCATTTACTTGTGTATTTATTAGTTGTAAATTATTATTAATTGCCTTTTTATGTTCTAATATTTCTCAGTATCTAATTTATATCCTCTGTTGTATGTGTGTAACATATTTAGACTTTTATTTTAATTAAGTTTGTGACTATTTTATTTTAAGTATTAAGTTATAATAAAATATTTATGGTGATTTTAAAACAAAGTTACATTTTAATTATAAAATGGAAAATTACAAAGTTAGTGCTTCAAATATAAATTATAATTATTTTAAATTTTGAAAAATACCTTTTCAATGTTTATGTGTGACAAAACATTACTTTTAAATTACAAATTCAGAATAAACTCCATGAGACGATAGTCGATTTCACTTCATCCAAATTTAAAGTCAAAAGCCTTTCCTTTAATTATCCCTCTCCATCTCAACCACTTAGAAATTCCAGAGTGTGAATCAATTTGCGTCCAATCTTCACATCTTATTATGAAAAAATGTCATTCACTCTCGAAATGAGTTCAGACTTGCAGATTGGCACTCAGGACTCATTTCATCTCCATCCCCTTCATTCAGCCCTTGGCCAATTCCACCCTTCCAGCGTTAATCCTCTCAGATATTCAGCTCCCGTGTATTTTGTCTGCTCATCACTAAAATTCACTCTGAGGCAGCCAATAATAATATATGCGGAGTATCTTCACTTTCACTCGCTCTCTTCAGTATCGCAGGAGGAAATATGCACAAGAGAGAGGGTGAAATAATAATCTGCATTCTACATGCGTCACACATTGTGCAACGTGTTTTTATATTTGTTATTATTTATATTTTGGATATTAAAAGCATTGATAACGTTGTGGTATGGTAATATAACACTCTCCTTACCATTCATCATTTAAACGATGAATGATAAGAAGAGTGATAAATTATTTTTGTTGCATACTTGTAATTTCACTTAGTCTCACTGTCCTTATCGTCCACTATTTACTTTGTGTAATACCACTTTTATCAATGCTTTTAATATACAAAAAAAAATATTCGTCTCTATCACATTCACGCATCTCCTCATATTATAAATAGTCACTGATTATTCCGACTCCCAACACTTTCAAGTTTTTTTAAATACTTGATCATGTGGATTTTCCTCGGTCTTCCTCTGCTTCCATTACCACCCACATTCACCTCATAAATTTGAATATTTAGAATAATTTAGAATATATGATTTATCATTAAACAAACTCACGAACTCCGCTTTTGTTATGTGCAATGCACAACAAGCTTGGATAATTCGATTTAAAAGAATGATTATTTGCAGCTTTATAGTTCATATTTATAAATTTCAGCACCGGGAAATTATATTCAAATACATATATCGAAGTTTGAACGTTCGGCATAAGACGAAGTTAAATAAATGTCTATCCTTCCTTGTTTCAGCAAAGGGTAGTATGAGTAGAGAGTAATATATTCCAAAGGCTTCTGTAACGGTCCGTTCTCACTGATAGGCGAAAATTACATCTCCAGCCGGTCGCGTGACCAGGATGAATAATAAAGTAGCGGCAAAACGGAGATGCGCCGCTTCGTGGGGCATATTGTCTACCATTATTGTTAGTAAAATATTAATGAGTTACAAATTATAAGTGTAAAAAAGGAAATATGATTATTTATTATTCGTACAAAATAAGCAATAAAAATTTACGTACTAACGTAACATATATGTTCGACCACCTAGTAATGGCTATAAAACTGGTTGTCTCATAGCTAAACAATTTCATATCAAAACGAAATTTTGTCCATTGAAATACCCGGCACTAAAAATATTTTGAAATAATTTAATTAAGTTACAATTTTTAAAAATCAATCATGTTTTCAGGCTTTCCTAGTTTCAGGTCTCTTAGTTTGTAAAATAATTCGGTATGAATCTTACATTCACTTCCTTAATTCGAAAAGCATGGTTGTCAATCATGGATAGAATAGTGAATGTTTCATGTGTGTAATATGACTACTTAGGCCAGCTGATTGGTCGTAAGCCCTTTAATACCCAAATCTCAAAATTTTTCTTCATCTACATTGACATCTAAATTAAATAATAAAGTAAGGAATACAATAAAACACGACATTCTTGGATAAGTGTTTTTTTTTATTGATTTTTTTTTCAACGTAAAAATTGTTAATTTATTTTCAAATTTTCCCAGAAAAAAAATTAATACTATGATTTTAATGCATATTTATTACATTCCATCTAGACGCAGGTTAACGTTTTTTTTTCAGAAATGCCCGGAAAATCTTTTATCTTTAGAGACTTGCTTGTATATAGTAAGTTTGTAAGGATAATGCAGGTAGATTAGAGATATCACATCATCTAAACCAATAAATGACAAAAAAATCCTTAATTCATTTTGCTAATGGCGACTATGCTAGGGCCCCTTTTTTATTTAAATATCATTTTTAAATCTCAAAATTCAAAAGTAATAATCAAACACTTAAAACCCGATAACTTTCATTGACCGTATCAGCACAAAACAAAATATCCAAAGTTTGGTGAGTACAATAAAACACAAATTGTTATATACAACTCTCATCTTTCTTATATTTTACTTTTATTCATACACGCTTCCCATACCCTTCTACAATGAGTCGAATTCTGCAAATATTTGCACGTTTCAACCATAAAAGGTCATAAACTCATACCTATCTACAATATATTTTATAGTAGTACACATTTCAATGTAAATATAAGGGGTGGAACAAAGAAATGTGATGCTATTATTCTACCCACGTATTAATTTACAAAAAAAACCACAACTATCTTAACGGCGAATGCAAATGTAATAAGGAAATGTTTTACTTAGGGAAATCGCGAGCGAAATATAGATAGCCTCAATTACATTACCCTTTGAAAACAAAGAAAATATTTTTGAATCTATCTAATCTTTATAGTATAAACCTAGATTTAAATATAAATCTAGATATAAATCTAGATTTCTGTTTAAATCATAACACAAAATTTTAAATGTGATATTATTTATCATAGATCATTCAATAAATTTTTCTACTGTCGGCGTCAAAATAAAATATTATTTTGACAACCCTGGGTTACTGAATGTGTTAATTTAAATTACGAGTTTATCTTATGGCTTGTCATGAAATTCGTTTTTGTAACTATCCTTAATAAGCCAATTATATCGTAAAAGGAAAATTATAATAATAATATTTCACAGTCATAATAAAAATATATTTCCGGTTGACTTATCATAGGGTGCAATACTAAACCATATTTTATTTACAAAATATGTTTTATCAAATTAAAATAATTTGTATATATATATACACACTAAACAACATGACTAAATTGCTTGATGGTAATTCATCATATGTGATGTTTAAAATATAAAATTTAAGTACTAGATCAATATGTTTAAATATCAGTAGAATAATTTAATAAATCCTGCTTTGATATTTGCGATATTTTAAATTTAAGATGATTTTATTTAGCACTTATATTTCAAATTATACTCCCTCTGAAATCTTCATTGCTGTATCAGTGTTATGAAAACTTTGCATAAATAAAACATTACGCTAAAACTAATGACAAAAAATAAACACTAACGTTCTACAGTTCTCAGCTTTCAAGGAAATTAAAATGTTTTGTTTGTTAATGAGTCAAGCAGAGCCAATAATTTAATTTAATAAAGTTACTTAATGTAGCAAACATGTTATGAAATAAAAGTTGATCTTTCAAAATTTATCTTTATTTATAATCGCAAATAAGCATGAAAATGACATCTGTATATATACGTTTATATAAACACCTGAAAAACATTTTTTATTAAATACGCATTACACCCGTACAGTTTGTCTTACTTAAATATACAATATTTGACAGATGCCTAGTTGTCATGTGCACATTAATACGACTCAAAATAAGTATCCAATCCTTTTACAAGCACACATTATTAACAATTTAAATATTCTTTTTTGACATCTCATCAAAGATGAAGAAGAATATGGAAGTCTGGGCATTTACGGGGCTGACGACCGTCATAGGCTGGTTTAAGTGATCACTTTACACACGTGTAACTTTCATCAATTCTACCCATTATTGACAACCACATGACTCAAATTCATGGAAGTTCTATATATATTTGAACCAATTCAGAAACATCGTTCTTGAATCACAAGAACTTCACTAGAGACATCTATTGGTGAGATGAAAACAAGAGTTTTTGAGCAGAAACTCTCACATGATCTTTAATGAGATGTCAAAAAATAATATTTAAATTGTTAATTATGTTGTTAACAATTTAAATAATAAATCATGGCAATGAAATATATTCAGATTTAAACGACATGACATTCGTTAGAGGGTGATCAAAAACTAATCATACGTAACTATTGACGTTCAGGAAAATAAATATCTTGGTGGGAAAAAAACGATTTCATCACGTTATTGATCTTGTCAAATGACCGCACCAAAGCATGCCGGATAATAATTTGCGCCACCTAAAAGCACCAGAAAACCTATAAATATACCTCGACAAGGGAAAGAACAAGGAAAGTAATCAAGGAAAAACTAAGTGACAGTTTTTTTGCAAGACGAGCGGCGAAAAACGCAAATGGAAATAGCCGACATTTTTTATGACGGTCTTCCCATTTCGGAAAGATGTAAGTCGCCCGCCAGGGTGTGATTATCTTCTAAATCCCCCCTTATTGTAGATTACACACTTTTCGTTTTTCATCTAAGATATTGAGTGGGTCCCCGGTATTAGATTTTCTTAGCGGCCCATAAACCTTTGAAACCACGTCTACTTTCTTCCAATAGCAAATCTGAGCAAATCTATTTAATCCCAAAAAGTGAAATATTTTTTTAAGATATTTTTTTAATGTTAAACTATATTAACAACATTTTGAGTATCTCCAAACACTTCATTGTCTCACCAATAGGTGTCACTAGTGAAAATTCTAGAGATTCTCGTACAATGTCTTAAAATTTGATCACATATTTAGAATTTCCAAGGATTGGAGTAGTGTAGTTATCAATCATGGATAGAATTGGCGAATGTTACACTTGTGTAAAGTGATGACTTAAACCAGCCGATGATGGTCGTAAGCCCCGAAAATGCTCAGATTTATCCTTCTACATCTATGTTGAGGTGTCAAAAAATTATAAAAAAGTATGTTAATTTTTCCCAACGATTTTTTTTATTTGTTCAATAGCAAGAAAGAGAAAAGACAATTGAGATGGTATGGACACATAAAAAGGCAGAGAACCTAAGCATACGCAGGAAGAAGATACGATGGAAATATGTATCTTAACTTTTTACTCTTTGTATGTAGTCAACCATTGCTATACCGATGACAAAACCCGTTATGCTTTTCAAAATTAGAGTAGAGAGTTCATCTAATATTTTTTTCAGTTTTTCGGGTTTAAAAATATTTTTTTTCAATTTTTGCTAAAAATTTTTTCAAAATGTTCCTCGCAAACAAGACCTCTCGCTTTCAGTACCAATTAAATAGATTGTCATTCTTAGATGACCTGGGTACTATATATCCCGGGTGTTGAATATCCCGGACTCAATTCTCAAGGGGAATAAAAATAAATTTTAGTGATTTTTTACTCTCTTATATATGTTATATTACCTTGGACTGGTAACTGAAGCGATCTTAAGGAAAAATCATTAAAAAAACGCAGGAGATGAAAAAAAGTCTACTCAAAATCGAAAATCTTAAAGAAAAAAAATCAAAATTAAAAAAATTTAATTTTATACATTACATCTTAGCCATAAACTACTATTTCAAAAATTTAATGAAATATTTTGAAAGTTCAAAAAAAATGTTCTGAATCCCATACATAGCATTGTAAAAATTATTTTTAATTAATTAAACCTCTTTTAATCGTTACAAATATGTGCGTCAAAGTTCAGTATTTATGTCAAATGATATAATTACAACGTTTTATTTAATCATAAACCCTTATTATTTAACGTGACTTTATGTTTCTGTATGACTTATAATCTTTTTCATTATTTTAAGCACAATGGCTTATCAGATATAAAAGTGACTTCACAGCATGAAGTCTGTTACTGATTAAATATTAACATGTGTATGCAATGTAAACCCTTTGTAATGAACGTAAGCCTTAGATATGCGGGTGTGTCAGTTGGGACCCAGTTCTACCCCTTCAGGCTTTAGTTCAGCAGAAGCGTCTAATGGAAGAAACTTTGTCTCATGCAAGTCCAACGTGCTTTTATTGAAATTTATTTACTTCTCAAATGAGACCGCGTTCTACTCCAACATCATATACTTTTTACACGAGGTGTATACTTAAATCATTAAGTGATAAGATTTTTATTATCAAAGTAAGTTTTATTTATTTTTATTTTCTCTAACGATATTTCTAGACAAAACGATGATTTATAGGTGCCACGTCATAGCGTAGCTGGAAAGACGCAAGACTCCGAAATAGGTATCAAAGGTTTTAATATTTCAATTGTAACATGAATTTCGGAACTAATATCGAGCAATTAATATAGGCAGGAATATTTTCACGACGAAAGTTATTTATGTAACATATAATATATGTTATACTGCGATGATGCCATAGATTAAACTGCGTTTTTTAATGAAAATTCCTAAAAAAATATTAAATTAATTTGACAGATGACATTGATATGACAACTTATATCTTTTTTAAACCTAAAATTACCATGAAAAAGATCATTGTAAGGGTAACCTTGAGGGTAAAAATATATTTTTATTATTACATGATTTTACCCACACATATAATATGTTTTTTTATTTTATGTGTGGGAGTTTTGAGTGTGTCCCAAATACTTGTTCACAAAATCTGGATCATCTCCAATTACAGGAGTTATTTTCATATTATTTTTGACATCTCAAAATAGAATGTGAAAATTTTGTTTTTAATAGTCTCTAGTGAAGTTTTAGTGATTCAAGAAAAATGTTTCAAAATTGGTTCAAATATATAGAATTTGAGTAGTGTGGTTGTCAATAATGGGTAGAATTGGTGAATGTTACACGTGTGTAAGGTAATCACTTAAACCAGCCTATGACTACCAGACAAACCAGACTTCCATATTCTTCTTCATCTTAGATGATATGTAAAAAAATATATATTAATATTTTCTTCATGCCTTGGTTACCCATTTTTTCTCTCTCCCGCAGACAAACCTCGATATACAGACTCAAGTTGTTAATACTTTAAATCATAAAAAAATTTAAGTTTTTACATAACAGAGAAATATGATTTTTTAAGTTTTATGCTTATTATAAAAAAAATCGAACACAATTATTTTAATTAAAAATATGTTACTTACTTTTTTGTCTGAAAATATTTTTCAAGCATCTTTAAAGCCATCTCATAAATCTTAAGTATAAAAAACTGTTTTCTCGTTACTGAAAATATGCGATTCTCATATCTCGTATTATTTCGTTTTAATGCAAATTCTAAAGTACCTGTAGAAGAAAGTTTGTAGCTAGTAAAATCGTCTGAGACGACAATAAATATGTTAATTTGGTCTGTCTCGTCAGCAACGAGCGCATCCTTTGGAAGACAGTGAGACATGGTAAAACATAATTTTTAAATAGAATATTCACGTTCAATAATACCATATAAAAATTATTATAAAACTTTTATTTATATTTTGAAGTGCATATAATTGTAAACATGTTTTGATTTTTTTTAAATAAATTTTTGAATGGAAAATCACAAAAATGAAGTAAGGAAAGAACGGTAAAATAAATTAATGAGGCGAATGTAGTTGGAAAAAGAAGGAAAGGAGGTCCGAGGAAAACTTGGAACAATCTGGTATGTCAAATACTTGAAAGCGGCCGGGCCAGGAGTCGAAATAATCTGCGGGTATGTATTAGGAGATGCACGAATGTGGAAGAGGCGAATTGTGTTTGCAAAAATAGGGTGGTATAGCGTTCTATTCTCTCTGCCTATCCCTGCGTGGAAGCGGCGTCCTGGTTTGTTAGTTATAAATTACATTTATAAAAATAAAAATCACGTTTTCGGAAGATATTATTATAGATCTAAGTATTTGAATGGTGGAATTATGGAATATGTAGATGATTTCGTGTTTTAAAGAATAACGTTTTTTTAGGGATAGAACGATTAATAAAGATATGGAAAGGATTATGAATGCTGGGAACAGAGTTAATACCATAGTGCATTGAAATCAGTTATTTACAACATTTTGAGTGTGTCCAAATACTTGTTCACAAAATCTGGATTATGAATTTGAGTAGTGTGGTTGTCAATAATGGGTAAAATTGGTGAATGTTACACGTATGTAAAGTGATCACTTAAACCAGCCTATGACGGTCGTCAGCCCCGTAAATGCCGAGACTTCCATATTCTTCTTCATCTTTGATGAGATGTCAAAAAATAATATGAAATCAGTTATAGCAAATAAAAGTCTAACAGTGAAATCTGAACCGGCAGTACAAAATAGAGTGCTGGTTCTTACCCTTATGTATTTAATCGTAGTATGGAGTTAGCAAAAGGAGGATAAAATATGATTAAGTACAGTTGAAAGTCAATCTCTCAGACGAATGTGCGCCAAAACGGTTTATGACAGAAGTTCGGTTGGTAGAATATGGAAAGAATGCGAGACGAAGCGAATGATATCAGTAACGACCAAACCCGGTCACTATTCAAATAAAATTAAAATGGAAAAAAGTATGTTGTAGTGTTTTTTTTATATTATATAAAATGCACTTCCACGAAATAATTTGAGTATAAAAGCTTTTTTTAAATCTTATTTTAATTAAACTGGCAACTGGAATGTATAACGTAACGATCCATGAGTTATCTCATTGTTACAAATATAAAGACAGATTTAGAAAAATAATAAACAAAGCACTGAAAACGGCATCAAAAAGCGGGAGCTTACTCGTAAAATTCAAATCACCACAAAAAGTTTCTGCGTCAATAATGGGTCGTTGAGAAGTAGCAATAAAACCCTTTCCGTCCCCTGTGGTTTGGGGCCCGCTCGGTCGGAGCTGGGGGCTCGGGGCTCGGGCTGGGGAGCTCACAAGGACCGGGGCCCCGGGCATTGTTCTTTATATTATGCGGCATCATTATTTGCTTCTTACTCTTCGCGCATGTGCCTCTACAGACGCGTACTACGGAGCGAACAAATTATTTTACAAAATAAGTTTGCTTTTCTAGTTCACAGCATTTTTTTTATTTATTTAAGTATGTAATTTATTTAATGTAATTTATGCAATTTACTATGTACAGATTATCGAAAATGTTTAAAAAAATAGTCAGTTTGTAAATTACGGAAATGTGCCGAAATTTTTTTATTGGCACAGAAATATAGACTCCGATTCAATAAATTACAAGAAGGTTGAGTATTTATTTATTAAAATAAGATTGTGCATATATTTATTAATTTCTTTAGCGAAAAAATATTACTGTTAGTTTATCGTTCGTAGTAAGTGAAATGAGTACTTTTTTCAACTAACTTTAACAAAATTAATTTATTTTATACAAGTAACTAAGACTTTATAATAAATTTTGATTTACTAGAATATCGATTTCATTTTTTAATTAAATCTATAAACTATCACTTAAATAGTATCTATATATTTTCAATATAAGATTTTGCTTAAACCATTTTATAAAAACCTGATTACAAATTGATTTCGCAGGTTATGGGGTTTTATAACTATATGTTGTTAATTTTTATCGCGTATACAATAAAAATATAGTTATAATAGAGCCCTTAAAGTTTTACTAAAACATAATCAAAGAGACATAAATATTTATTTCACAAATGAAAAAAATGTACAATACATTTTCAATTCACTCTGATTACCACAATACCTGCTGTTCATTCACAAAGTAACCTATCTCACTTATCCCTTTTGAAATCGTCTGCATTTTTTGCCCGCTCGATTCATTATGAATTCATTCCCATAGTAAAATGACAACGGTGACATTACAGCGCAATTGAGGGATTACAATAAAACATCGTCATTAAAAATGTAAACAGACAGTTGCCGGAAAAGCGGTCCTCCCGAGGGCCCAGAAGATATCCTCGATCCGCCCCTGTTTGGGCCTAAAGCATCCCCCGGATGGGATGTTCGCGCAGCCTCGTTATTTATTACATTTTTCCTGTTTGACGAAAAAACATGCGCGGCGAAAATATACGTTTATATATCTGGCAAGGAGGCACCCAGCGCAAGCCGACTTGATAACTTTTATCGCACAACGTAAATAGCCTTTTATTCCTATTTTTTATATCTATGGACATGTCATAAAAAAAATATTGGGTTGTTTGTGCATTTCCGATGCTATGTTTCACAATATAAAAATTACAATGGATATACGTATGCAAATTTTAAATTGGAAATAACTGCATATAAATAAAACGCACATCAATGACTTTTCCAACCCTATTGAATTCCAACTGAATGCTATCAGAATACGATTTCTTAGAAGAATGTGCGCCAAGACGATTTTTATAGATGTTCGAATGGTGAAATAAGTGAAGAATTAGAGGGTTAGATAAGGATTATCGATAAAATTAAAGAAGGCGTGTCGAGATGGTTTAATAGATAATAAATAATAAAACCCTTATCCACACCCCAATGATGCATAGGGCACTGCGTTATATAAACCCAGTGTTTTCTTGATCGTTTACACATGAAGGAAAGGTGATCAGACCTCCGCTTCAGGTACCAGTCCAGGGTAGTATTTAATAAATATTACAGTGAAAAAATAACTTATATTTATTTTACCCCCCCTGGGAATCGAACCCTCCAGAACGGTAGCCGAGCGTGCTGACCATTACACTACGGAAGCGGAGTCGAGATGGTTTGGACATGTAAAATTAATAAATGAGGAAAAAGTAGTAGAAAAAACGGAAAAAAGGAAGATCGACGAAAACTTGGCATGATCAAGTATTTCAAGTACTTTAAAGTGGCCTGGTAGGGAGTTAGAATAATCGGCGGTTATGTATTAGGAGATGCATGAATGTAGAAGAGGCTAAGATTGTTTATGTTTATCTATGAAAAAAGGGAGATCGAGGAAAACTTGGCATGATCAAGTATTTCAAGTACTTTAAAGTGGCCTGGTAGGGAGTTAGAATAATCGGCGGTTATGTATTAGGAGATGCATGAATGTAGAAGAGGCTAAGATTCTTTATTGTTTATCTATGTATGTGGAAATATCAATAAAATTATACTGGTTTAAATGTTAAAGACTAAGAGTTTAACGAATGTGCGCGTAAATATTACGAATCAAATAAATAAATGTATGTATATTTTTACAACTTTTACAAATGTATCTTTTTAGTGTGCCTAAATGCTTGCTCACAAATCTGGATTATCTCCAATTATTGGAGTTATTTTTCATTTATTAATCAAATTTAATTATAAGCTAAAAAAATACAAAATAAAATGATATTTTCTGGCTTTTCTCATGTATGTGATTAATATCCAGAATTTGGACCTCACATTATAATAAAAGAGTGTCTGCTCAACCGAAAGCTTCTTTTCGTCTTACTAATAGATGTCTCTAGTAAAATTCTTGGGATTGTTTTACAATGTCTCAAAATTGGATCACATATATAGAATTTCCAAGAATTTGAGTGTGTGGTTGTCAAAGTAGTGTGGTTGTCAATCGTGGGTAGATTAGTGAATGTTACACGTGTATAAAGTGATCACATGAACCAGCCTATGACGGTCGTAAGCCCCGTAAACGTGACGGTCGTATGCCCGAACTTCCATATTCTTCTTCATTTTTGTTGAGATGTCAAAAAATAATATATATGTCGTAGCCGTACAGGAGAAAGTGACCAACTACCAAAAGGTAAAATTTTCAGGAGGGCCATTTAAGTCACTTTTGCTTGGCAAGAAAATAGACATCAATGCTGTTATAAAGTGATCACATGAACCAGCCTATGACGGTCGTAAGCCCCGTAAACGTGACGGTCGTATGCCCGAACTTCCATATTCTTCTTCATTTTTGTTGAGATGTCAAAAAATAATATATATGTCGTAGCCGTACAGGAGAAAGTGACCAACTACCAAAAGGTAAAATTTTCAGGAGGGCCATTTAAGTCACTTTTGCTTGGCAAGAAAATAGACATCAATGCTGTTAGTGATTTTAACAAGTCTTTATATTATACTTCCAAGTTTAAAATCCTTTGGGATTTTTTTCATGGCAATATTAAGCTAGTATGATATCAAATTGTAAAAAATGCACTTGGTCACTTTCTTCTGTACGACTACGATATGTTTTTGTTGAAATAGTGCAATGCTTTGAGGAATAACAATAAATTTAACAAGCAGAACAACAACAGAGAGCCACAACGTATTCTTTTCCTTTACCAATAATGGTTCTGTGCGTATTTTATGTGAAATAATATTAGTTCTAGCATCTTTATCATTTTGCAGCCAAGCAGAGTTTATCAGAGTGACTTCACCAAAATTAATGTCTCTTGCTGTTTCAGCAAATGCTGTGCCAAAAAAGAACACACAAATGTAGTATTAAATAAGATTATACGCAACTTTCTAAATACTTCCTACTCGCAATCTCATGATTAAGTACATACTAAACTCACACGCATTGTTTTTGTCCCAAGAAAACGAATAAAAAAAAGCTTACTCCGCTGTTCTGTGGCGAAACATGCCCCACTATATTTCACATCACTTTTATAGTTTAACTATGCGTATAAAAAGTCCATATAGCACCGTAAAACAAAGCATCTACATTGAAGATCTCTCGTTCACGAATTTCGGGAGTCAATGGCTGAAAGAAACAACTTTTAAGGTACCTAAGATACTTTTTTAACAACGCAACCCCAAATTTTACTTCGAATGTTAGATAAAAGTTTCATTATTAGTACGGTAAAGTCAAACATATTACAAAAAAATAAAGATTTCGTACTTTAAACTATTCTAAACCGTTCATTCTGTGTTCAATTAAAATTTTACTGGTAAATACCACTTTTTTTATAAAAATCTACTGTGACATATCGCTCACTCCTTTCAACAACGTCAAATATCAAAAATCGTCAATTTCCAGCTGTACATATTTTCTAAATACCCAAAAAATGTTCCGTATCCCAACAAAAGAACTGAAAAATTACTAAAGAATTGAAAAAAAAATGTATTTTTTAAACAAATAATTGAGAGTTATGATGAATTCATTGTTATTATTTTTTTAAAACGTTGAAATAACTTCAACTATATTTGTCTCTATCATTAGACAACGAAAATATTGAACATAATAAGTATTCATAAATAAAAAAAGCACAAAAAAAATTAAACAATAAATATTGTACGAATATTATTATGAATCAATTATTTAAAAACATAATTTAAAGTTAAAAAGCTTCTTTAAAAGGTAACTGCCTTTTAAAACATTTTGTTATACAACTATCAATTAACGTACTTAATAAAAATTCTATAGATATGCAGAAAAATTCTACATTTTCATCGCCAATAAAATTTGGTCCGTAGATAGTATAATATATACGAGTAGATATAAGACATACCATTTAAAACGCCCTATTCAGAACGGTCTCGAATATTTCAAATCTGAAAAAACCCTTCCCTTCCACGCGGCTAGGGTGAATTACGAAAGCGTTTATGTACTTTTCTGTCAGGTGGTGGCAATATAGCCATTGTTTATTCCTCCTTTGTAGGTCACGAGCTATCAACGCTAAGAGGGTTGCTTCATACGCATCTAT
Organism: Brachycentrus maculatus; assembly: GCF_059751285.1. Classification (NCBI taxonomy): domain Eukaryota; kingdom Metazoa; phylum Arthropoda; class Insecta; order Trichoptera; family Brachycentridae; genus Brachycentrus; species Brachycentrus maculatus. The sequence goes on from NW_028280776.1 coordinate 734,193, forward strand.
ACGAACTTTTCCGACTTTCGCTGCGTTAAAATAATATTTATGTTGGGAAACTTTTGATGGTGGGCCTCTTCCGTGCTATTTAACCCTCTGCTATTGACAGGTGTATTTTAAACCCCTGCTTTTATTAATTAAATCAAAATCACAAATCAAAATGAATTTTTGGAGGGAACGAAAACGTTTTGAAAAACCTAGAGCTCAAATTTAGCAATTTAATTCAGTGTATGGTATTAAATTAATGTTTTTTTCTTTATAGTTTATATAAATTTACTAAATATAAAGCTTATTTTTCTTTGATTTCTCTTTCTTATCAGTTCCAAAAGTGAATGTTTTTTAAAGTAGTATTGTTTTGACCTATAAATATAAAAAAATACGTTTTTGTTGTTGAAATAATATAAATCAAAGGACAGAGTAAAAGGCAGTTTTACATCATTTAAAAATAGTTTAAATGTTAGTTTTTCTACGTTTTCAAAAAGGTAGTAAACAATCTAATTTTAAATTGAATATTTTTTATCCTGAATCAAAATTTTAGATTCAATAATAGATCACTTAAACCAGCCTATGACGGTCGTCAGCCCCGTAAACGAGATGTCAAAAAATAATATGCTTTATTATAATCCATTTCTTATTTTTATTTTATGCTGAAATTTAATAAAAAAAGTTTAAATCTAAGAACAGCAGAGTTAAGGGTTACTTTTGTATAATTTTCAAATGAGAACCCATGCCCTAGAAGCCCATGGCTAGTAGTGTACGGATTTACCCTATGTTATAGTACCCCGAGGTATTTGGGACGGATTGTGTTTTTAGCCTCCGATGGGTAGGGGGGGATTTTATTTTTGTTCAAGTACGGCCATCATGTTTATCAGGGAAACTAAATTACGGTTATTTTGATTTTATTTCTGAACCTTGAATTTCCACGAAACGAATACAGATTAGTTTCGCGAACAATAGTTTGCTACGAAAATGCGCGTGATTCAGATTTAAAAAAAACATAAATTTACGGTCAAGATTATGATGGCCGTATATTTTTGTACGCGAGAAATAATGTGATTATAAATTTATCATAAAACAAAAATCTTTAATTTATATAAACAACATAGTTTTAGTTTTAAGTAATGTATTGTTATAACGGAAGCTAAACTGGCATTGCACAACGGAGTCCTGGTTCCAACTCTGTATGGAAGTGAAACATGGAGTTGGCAAAAGAAGGATGAAAGTAGACTGAATGCAGTCGAAATGCGATCTCTCAGAAGAATGTGCGACAAAACGATGTATGATAGATATACGAATAGTGAAATAAGGAAGGAATGCAAAGCTGAGATAAGCATTATCGATAAAATTAAGAAAGGTGTGTTGAGATGGTTTGGACATGTAGAACGAATGAGTGAGGAAAGAACGGTAAAACAAATTTATGAGGCGAATGTTAGCGGGAAAAGAAGCAGAGGACGACCGAGAAAAACATGGCACGATCAGGTATGCCTAATACTTGAAAGTGGTCAGGTTAGGAGTCGTAACAATCGGCGGGTATGTATGAGGAGATGTATGAACGTGGAACAGGCGAAGAATGTTTGCAAGGACAGAGTGGTGTGGCGCTCTATTCTCTCTGCCTACCTCTGCGGGGAAGCGGCGTGATGGTTAGTTAGTTAGTTAGTTAGTTATTGTAATAACCTGAAATGGAAATATGATACATAACAATACAAAAATAACAGCAAAAGCAAAACTGACACTGCATAACAGAGTCTTGGTACCAACCCTAAATTATGAAATTGTAGCGTGCAGTTAGAAAAAAAAGTATACTAAATGCAGTCAAAATGCAATCTCTTAGACAAGTGTGACAAATGGTCGAAAGGTGAAATTAGGAAAGAGTGCAATGCTGAAAAAAACATTACCGACAAAATTAATGAAAGTGTTTTAAGATAGTTTGATCGTGTGAAACAAATGGTTGAGGAAAGAACGGTTAAACAAATTTAAGACGCGAATTATTTTTGAAATAGTAGCAGATCATGATGGAGAAAAACATGGCCTTATCAAGTATTAACAATAAAATATTTTAAAGTGATCAGGCCAGGAGTCGAAATAATTGGCGTGTATGTTTGAGGAAATGCATTAATGTGGAAGAATCGAAAAGTATTAACAAAATCAAAATCACAGTAGTGTGGCATTCTATTCTTTCTACCTACCCCTGAAAAATTCTGCCGTTGGAATTATGAATGAAACATCCCATGTAGGTATCTCTCTCCCCTTATTTTCCATATCTTTTTCTTAGAAGAGGCCAGTTGGAACTATATATAATATAACTGAAGATGTAGAGCGATCTTCTATATCTATCTCACATTCGATATAGCTTCATTCGATAAAGCCTTCATATTAGTATGCAGACGGGTGGTTCTATCAAAGTATCAGAATTGCACTGCAGATATTATACAATATACATTTAAAATACAAAATACATGCTTTGAAGTATTCCACCTTACTTTACACATCAAAATACATACATGTTTTTAATACAAGTGAAGATTTAAATAACTAATTTGACTTTTTTTTAAATAATAGATATTACAAAAAAAGCCAAAGGAAGCCGAAATTTCGGATATTAAAATTAACATCAGTACATGATTAAGTGCCATCTTCATATGTAAGTCTGAGCTTAGTAAAAAATGTTTTTAATGTTGTTTAATTTGATACAATTTGATAATTGGAATAATTAAATTTATTTAAAATAATGTTTGTACCCAGTGTTTGACAATATGAGCTTTATTTGAATTTTAGTTCTTATAAAATAAGCATAAATAATATTATAAATTATTTTAACGTACCATATGAAAGGTGTGGGATTGCACTTGCCTCCCCAAATCCTGTAAAAAAACATATTTATAGAAATTATAACACGAGCAATAAACATTAAAATAAATCAGATGTCTCAAAAGAGAATTGTCGTCTTATAATACGAAGAAAATATTAATGATATGGATTTCACAGTAAATTACTTTATGCACTGTAATATTTACCATTCATGTTACCACAACTCTTGTACAATGTATGTATAATTTATTTTTAGAATCGCATTCATTTATCAGTGGAAACTGATTTTTTTTTTTTTATTTAAAAATGGTTTTTCCTTCTCGACCATAAGAGAAAGTTATTTGTTTCTTAATTTCAATTAAAAGAGATAATTTATCAACAGTTACAATAGAAATAATACCAAATCAAAACATGACATTCTGTCAAATGGTACAAATGAAATTAAGAATATGAAAAAAAACTTGTTTTATTTGACACACAGAAATTCAAGTCTTTTAAAGCCCAACTACTTACTATTTACTTAAAAAAGGAAAAATACTTAAAAATCCTATTCACAAATAGGGAACAATTTACATTGATATATTGGTACAAGTAAAAAACATTTTAACTGTTAAATTAAGTTTGAAAGTATGTAAACATTATATCTGTTTAACAAAAAATAATCTTAGAACATTGATTAGTCCAGTGCTATATTTGCTGAATAAGAAAATAATCATTCAATATATTTTAACGTTTATTTTCAGGAATCCTTGAATACTGATAGTGTCCTTATCTGTTCACGTCAATTCATAAAATTTCATGGCTGAAATGCTCGTGAGCTGCCACCAAGTTGTCTTATTCTGCGCTACAGAGAGTGCTGTCAACGGAGGAAGCGATAACACTAGTACAAGCAGCTATCAACAATTTAACACCAAAATTACATTTGGCTTCCGACGCTCCTGCAACGATTGCCAGAAAAAAAAACACGTGATGCGGTTTCCTTGCCAGGGAAAATTCTCAAAGGTACGTACGATGCAAGATGCATTTGAAACCAGCCAAGTTTTCACAGAAAGTATGATTTTAATATTAACATGATAAACAGATTTATAGAAACCGACAAATCACTTTTTTTTTTAAATATTGGTTATTCAAGATATTTGATTAGAATGACAGTTTTATTATTTTTATTTTGTAACAGTCTCATTATATTTTCTATTTTTTTTAGTATTAATAATACGATCATAGAAACTTAACTTGCAATATAAATGGGATATATTTTTAGAGCAAAACTGTTTATTTATTATTATTATTGACATGTCATCAGAGATGAAGAAGAATATGGAAGTCTGGGCATTTACGGGGCTGACGACCATCAGAGGCTGGTTTAAGTGATCACTTTACACACGTGTAACATTCACCAATTTAGTGAATAATAAGGAGAGTTTATGTATTAATTCTTATTTTTTTCATTGTGACAATTGTTTTACCTAGTTATGGCATTTTCAAACGAATGTCATTCGTTCGAAACACATTGTCACAGTATTATTTTTTATGTTTTGTAATAAAATACAACTTAATAGACTCAAAAATCTATGTTTGGTTTAAAAATAAATACATAAATTAAAATGGAGTTCTACAAATAAAACGCCAAATCAATAAATAAATGATAAGGAGAGTATTACATTTCTAGTGCTAAGTAATTTCTTAAAACTCAGCTTGAAGGGTGACTCCTTGCAAAATTAAGGTAATCAATATTTGAAGTACTATGAGCGTATACATTACAAGTAACATATAGTTAGTAAGTAAGTATGTAAATAGTTATGAAACCAAGTTTTAGTATAAATCGTCGAGTGGAGCTGGTCGGCCCGGCTGATAGCGAGGCTTGGCCGGGTCCCCGGTTCATTTCTTGGCAGAGTGCCTTCAATAAGCATGTTTCTCTTACTTGGGACTCGGAATACAAACTACCTGAAAACATTTTTGGGAAACTTTTGGAAACAAAATAAACTTTCTTTAAACCTTGCTGGGAAAATCGAGAAATTTAATAAAAAAGAGAAAAAAATAAAGGTATTTCCATGGTTATATATACTGCCTAAGGATTTTCAAATTTTAAAATTTTGGTATCAAATTTTGTTCTCCTCCGTAGTATAATAGTAAGCGCGTTTGACTATCGTGATGTAGATCTGAGTTCGATTTCCAGGAGGTCGAAATAAATATAAATTTCACATATTTTTTTTTAAAACCTGGACTTATGTAAGAAGCGCAGACCACCTTAGTGAAAAAATGATAAAATTCATACTTCTTCGATAAGATGCAATCCCATATGCACCATAGGTTACTGATAACGGTTAACAGAAGGGACTGAAATAAGTTGAATCAGAAACGCAAACAAAATAAATTATCTAAAAAATAAAATATTTCAAAAATAATTTAATTCAATGGCAATGTGTTAAAATATTTGCATTTTTTAACACTTATTCAAAAAAGGGGAAATTAATGAATGGAAATCAAAAACCATCTACATATATCACGTATTAGGAGATAATACCTTTTAGTACGAATTTTTCGGAAGTTGTTTCGGAAGATGATAATTTTGTATCTAATACTTTTTCATTTCATGTTCTGTTTTGTATTTCATTGCGTGAAATTAAAAGTTTTCATGGCAGGTATTTTATATTATTAACGCATTGCGATATATGTTCGAAAAATATATACCTATGTATAATTGGCGTAACATTATATTGCCTGCATAATACAACCGTATTTGCGTCATAGTAAAACTCGAAAATATTTTCTAATAAAATTAATGAATTTATAAAATTATACACTAGAAAGTTGTTGGTGCTACTACAATGTTATGATATAATTTTGATAAATTTACAAATATAAAAGCATGTATTTTAATGTAGAAATTGGAGTCATAACAAGTTAATTTTTGGACGCGTCAAATTATGCTTCCGTGTTACGAGCGATTATTGGTAATTATAGGAACGTGAATTAATAAATCAGGATCATGCGATAAGTGGTACTTGGACGATAAACTTTGTTTCTATCGCGTAATGGCTGACAAAATATGCGCCGTACTCCATTACGACTCACATAGTACTAAAGTGCCAGTAAATTCAAATTATAACATAAAATACCTTTACAGCTATGTAGGCAAAAAGTGGTTCGCGGGGCTGATTCTTATCGGACTGTTTTCGAAAAAAAAATGTTCGGTTTATCTCAAACCATAAATCCTAAAAAATATCTGACATATCGTATGAAAAATTACTCTAGTGGGTTGTCTAGGTCGCTACTAAAGTAGCCTCAACACAATCGAGACATATCGCTCTTGAAATGGGAAAATGTCCAGTTCTTTATTTACTGAGAGTTTTTATTTATTCTTTTTAAAAATGGGGACAAATTTAAAAAACAAATTGACATCTCAACATCGATGAATTTTGTATTTTTACAGAGCTTATAACCTGTCATAGGCTAGTTAAGTGATTTCTTTACACAGTACAACATTAACCATTCTACCTATGATTGACAACCACATTACTTATATTTTTGGAAATTCCTAGATATATTATTAATGTCAAGACATAGTTTCTGAGTTCATTACAGCCGTCCGTGTTGGATTGAGAAAGTTTTTAGTAAGCAGAGACCCTTTATTTGGATTTATGCAAGATCTAAACCCTAGATTATTTTAACGTACTGAAAAACGTCTAAAAACATGTTTTAATTTTTAATGCAGCTTTAATTATAATTTTTTATTGAATTTATGAAATAAAAATTCTAATAAATAACTGTATTTTACTGTATTATTAAAAATTTTATTTAAAATATCCGCTTCTTCCTTCAGAGAGAAAAGATTGCCTCTCTTTTTACCAATTATGTTGTCGGCAAACAAAGCATCGTCGTTTCTTTATAACATTTCAGATAAACCAATTTATTAGTCGAGCATAAAGCAAATCTTCAGTGTTGTTTCGTCTTATCCGAAATATTGTCACGGTGCCAAAATTCCTGCGATTGCTTCGTTCCAGAGAAGTAATGTGATTTAATCCTTAACAAGTTTATCACAGGTAGAAAAGCGAGCCTTCGAAGGCCCCGGGCGCCTAAATCCTTCATCTGGCAACAAGTTGAGAGGAAAACCTACGCCGTGTGAATTTATTAAAACGGTCCGATATTTTACTGAATGCTAAGTACACAAATAATATAGCTAGACCCATATGAATTTTGGACAGGTATCCATACTACGTGCTTAAGTAATTGAGAAGAAAAGTTTGAGGGTTATTCGGATACTTTGTATGTCGGTCGTGTGTTACCTCATTTGCGAAAATAGGAGAAAAGTTTCGAGTTACATATTAAACAAATTTTGGAACATTCTCATTTACGCTTGCAAAATAATTTTGCGGTCGTTGGCAAAGAGGCTCACGTGGATCTTTTTATTTTTACTTTTAAATTTTGTGGAAATTAAAAATATGGAATATTATTTGGTTCTGAAGAGGGTCGGGAATTTCGTTGCCTCTCTGAAATTTCTACGACATAAAATATTATATAGGTCTTTTGAAAGTCTGTCACAAATTTTGGTCAACGAGAGAGAAAAGAAAATTTAGCCAATGAATCGAGTGAATCTTGTAATTTTTCGGCTTCTATCTTCATCCGTACTGTATTTGGCACCGCGTTAAATCTACGCGGTGTTACCTTGATCAATAATTATACAAAGACAAGGTTGGATCCAGAAGTGAATATAAAATAATCGAAACAGATAAGGTAAATGAAGGACCTCAGGGTAAAATACATGACTTCTTAATGAGGCAAATGATGTAAGTGAATAAATAAGAATAACTAAAAAGAAATCTCAACATCAGTAGACATCAACCTACGTTCCGCGAGCAGGATCCAGCCTGGCAGTGTCTTTTATTCAGCTATCTCAAAATTCCCGATTAGTTCGTATAAGTAAATAAGAATTTTGTTATTTAAATGTGAATTCACGGTAGTTTTATTTCAATTTGTCAAAAAAGAATATGTAGTGTGTATTTATGTTGCAGACTAAAGTAAAAAAAAAAAACGTGGTAACTACTGGATTAAATTATGCAAATTTACCCGAAAAATCAATACAACCTGCAAATATCTTTTTATTTAAATTTTGAGCATAAATCATATTCACAAATCCTTTACAAATTGCTTTCTGACAGTCGATTCACTATTTCCGTTGCAGAAATGCATTTTGATTGCTTCTTTTATCCTTAAAAGTAATTCGGGTCAGAACTCCTTCAAACTCTTTCGGCGCTTTAAATCTAGCAGCCAAAACAAATCATGAATCACTGCCAAAATTTATTGCACTTAGTACCTTCGCATTCACAGTCTGTATGATAAAATAAATAACAAATAAAAATGAATCAGAATCGGACTCCTTCATTCTTTTCTCCTTACATTACGTTTTAGGGAAAAAATGTTACTCAGCACAATTCACATAAAAGGTAATAAATTATCTAAATTTATAATTCACATAGTAAACACCACAATTTCTTATAATCCATAGGGACACGTGTTGCGATCCATTTCGTTCGTTTTCGCGTTTTAAATACGTTTTAAACACGTTTAAACACATTTTCAAATGATGCGAAATGCATCGAAACATGTGTCACTATAAATTTTTATGAAATGATATTACCCATTTTAAAATCGAATAAAATTTTAATTTAATCTGCAGTAACGTGTGTTTCAATCCATTCTTCATCTTTTGTTATTTTTTTTAAAACATGTTTTCATATATTTGAAAATGATGCGAAATTCACTGAAACACGTGTCACTACACATTTAAAGAAATAATATTTACCAGGTGAAATTTAAATTAAAAATTAAAAGATTCTACCACAAAGTAACTGCCATATCAATCACTGAATAAATAAATTACGTTTTATTCAAAATACATATTATATAAGGATGATTTTATATGTGCGCATATATTTGTATCTTAAATATGTGTAATTACGTTTATTGATAAAATATTTATTTAAAAAAACGTTTAAGAAGGTAAGTCCTACAGCATATGTTGAAAATAGTTAGAATAATCTGGGGTGCGTATAGCGGCTAACTATGAATACGGGGGTTGCAGCAACTCAGCTGAAATAGTGGCACTGAAGCCCCACAATAGGAGGGATGGAGAAATAAGAGATGTAAGAGTGGCAGATTATGTGGAGAGCTGGAGAGGCTACCGTCCGGACGAGGCCTACTGCAACATGTACGTACTTACTGGGGGTTACATCGGAACTGCAATCAACTCAAAACCCCTGAAGTCTACCTACAACCAAATAATTATTTTACCTTTCTGAGTTGACTTTTTCATTCTTAAAGTTTGTAACAGTGATCGCTTCTGGTAGCTCGCCGAACCTTTTTGGGTGGCTCGCGTAGGCAATAAAATCTTATTATTTTTTTATTCAAATCACACCTTGTTGATTTTCAATTATTGTTTTGTATTTAAATAAATATTTACAGTCACATTTTATATTTTATTGTTTATCTGATGTTCTCATTTATTTAAACAAACAAAGACATATTTAGTATGGTACGATAAGGGCCGATGATAAAAAATACTAAAAAGAGGAAATTTGTATAGGTAGCTCACCATACAAGTTCAATTTCTGCATGTAGTTCACATCCTTATTGAGTTTGGACACCAATGGTTTATACCATAACTAGTAGGGTTACTAACTTTCATGCTGCTGTCACCCTTGGTATTAAAGCCTGTGGATGCTTCACATATTCACACTCGTTAGTTTTAACTTACATGCCCCTCTGACAGAGGTAAGGACTTAGAAAGCTAAGTAATATTTTTTTTGTATTTTACCGGGAAAAACTTCGCGTGGATGATTTAAAACAAAAAACGTTTTCAAAAAAGAAAATATTTTTTTTTTAGAAAAAAAGAATGGATGGGTCCGAAACCAAAAGCTTCTACACTGAACCTGGCAATAAAGCGAGAGTATATACCATATATTTCATCGTCGAAATTTGTAAAGTTGTCAACTGAAGTTTTTATGTTTCGGAGTAAAAAATATATATTCAATCATCACGCGAAATTTATGAATAATGCAAAATAATTTTCTTTTATTCCATTAGAACATAGTCCATTTATAAAGTAGCCACACACACTTTATGAAAATATTTTCAATATTAAAACTGTACTACTTTGTGCTGTGAACGATTCAATTTATTTTCATGAAAGTTAACACTCGAATGTAACGATACTAATCCAAATTAATGACTTAATGTTCCTGTAAAGTTACTATAAGTAGAGAAAAAGAAACTATAATGCACGCGACTAAACGTTAAGATATGTAATATAAAAATAACACATAAAGGAACATATGTAATTTACATATAGCATTAACAAAAATAGAAAATATAATATCAATTAGAATCTAAAATCTGGCGGTGTCAAAAGTCTGCGTAATCGGAGGGCATGCATGACTAGATGTATGGATGTGAACGAGGCGAGGAGTGTGTGTCAGGACAGAAAAGTGTGGCGTTCCATCCCCTCTGCCTACCCCTGCGGTGAAACGGCGTAATGGTAGTAGTAGTAGTAGTAGAAAGTATAATGAGTTTTTCTAATAATTTATAATTTATAATAAAAGCTTATATTAAGATCTGAATATGAAAGCAAAGCTTCCGAAACTAGTCGTCATAGTTTTTTTTGTGTTTTTCTTTTACAATTTTAAACATATTGTTAAAATTTATGTAATTTTTTTATTCGCGTCTTTTGTATTTACATAATGTATTTAAATGTCAACTTTTTGAGATATTTGGCTTTAAGTTACAATAAAATAAGAGAATGTTACTTGGTATGCACTACGTAGTATCCCTAGCTATTGATTTTCCGTCATATTCAGGAGTACGTCTCTACCTTACTCATTCTGGAATCATGATGAGCGTATATTGCATCATCGGGTTACATTGTGGGAACCGGGAACGCCATTGTGGCTCACTCAACTGAACTTTCGGTGAGTACAGATTGCTGAAAAGGTATAATGGTAGCACTTCTGCACGCAAATGTGAATTATGGATAGAAATTCAGACAAAATTATTGCAACGTTGACGTTGAATTATTACATCTTTCTTCAGTTGACGCGCGCTCTCAAGAATTCAATTTTCAATCCAATCTACGCGCTTCAGTGATTATTAATTTTAAGTTTTTATTTCTATATGTAACTCTCATTGAACAATCTTCAATGGTTTTTTTTTTCATTCATTACGTCACTTTTTTTTTTTAGAGTTATACAATATTTTTAGACATTTTTTTACCATGTATTTTCTGGGCTTGTGACCTATCATAGACTGGTTAAGTGATCACTTTAAACACGAGCAACATTCACCATTCTACACATGATAGACACAATTTTCTGGAACTCCTACATATATCATTAATCTAACGGCATTGTACATGTGAGTTCACTAGAGCCAACAATTTTTTTATTGGGAAAGTTTTTATTTAACACAGATCCCAACTGGATTATTTTACATACTGGTGAGCGGTAAATGATCACTTAGCCAGTCAATGACAGGTAATAAGCCCTGTAAATACCCAGACATCCATTTTTTTTTCATCTATGTTAAGATGTCAAAAATGTAAAAACAACTCCTAAGTGGAGAAACCCAGATTTGTGAACAAGTATTTGGACATACTCAAAATATTGTGAATTTCTTTTTCTTCCGATGCCTTATCAGTTTCCATTAACGTTGCCGATCAGTCTTAAGAAAAGTTCTCTATCCTCTGCTACTCAAAACACACAACCACTTTTTTTTCAGGCCGAATCTCTCGTATATCTCAAACAGAAATTCTCGACCCTATCGATGAACTAATAACTCAACGCCAAGGGTTACAGGAAATCTAGGTACAAGCTTGTTACGCAACAAATGAGTTGTATAAACACTCATTTTAAACCCCATGTGCTTAGAGTACCTATATATCTTATCGACAATTGATTGAAGACCCTCGAAGGAGTCATCGATTAAGACAGCATCATCTGCGTACTCTAGGTCACAGAGTTCCTGGGAGAAGGAGATGATTATTCCATTTCTAATCAAGATGTATACTTAATGACTTTCAAAGAATAAATTCTATCAGGATGTCACTTTGCTACTATAACAGAGTTATATAAACTGTTAGTTGATATAGTAGAAACTTAACAGGGGTCTTATTTGTTCCTTTGCACTGAATTCTTTTATACCGTCGATACTCATTTTTAATTTTAATATAAACTTATATCTTTGATTTCTTATGAAATTATGCTGTTTTTTCGGTTAAAATTATAGCATGTTTTTGGGTCGGTAGAGGTATTTGAGTATGAGTCGAAAGAATTTGTGAGTAAGTCTTCTTGTTTTTGGGATTCTTCGTTTTTTTGCCATGTAGATTTTGTTATTATTTTTTTTTCTGAAGGGTTATAATTTGATTTTGATATATATTTTTTTTTATTGTGATTTGTTACTCCAGCGCCTTTTAATTATTTTCGAATATTTTTTTTTTCATATCTTTCACGGTTGTAATTTTAAAACCGATCTAATGGCATTAACGTTTTCAACATTTTTACTTTAACAATAAATACAACTATATATTTTTTTAGATTTTGGTCGTAGGAATCATTAATTTATTCAAATTAATTTTATGATGGTTTTTGAAGGTATTTTGTCCTGTTTTAACTGACGTCTAATTTGATCTCATCATGATTCTCTCTTGTTTTCTAATACAGCTTTTACAATTTTCTTGGTTTCATATATTTTTTAAAATTTATTTTGTTACTTGGAACAAGAACCATGTTCTAGTTATACAGATTATATTTTCATAAATATTTTTTAAATGAGTTATAAAAAATAAAATTAAAAATTTTATTCAGAAAATAAATCTACCTTTCTATTTTTTATAGAAAAATAAAAACTCCATCAAAGATTACATTTTATACATTCAACGATGTACTATGCTCTATAATGCATAGGATACTGCACCAATTTTATGCAGTGCTCTTTACACCAATAAATACGAATAAGTGTCAGTAGTATTGTATTAATATATTAAAGTACAACATTATTTTAGAATTTTATTACATTATAATGTAAAAAGTAAAAAAGCTTTTAATTATTCAGTATTCAAATTAACGATGAAATAAATCAAGAAAATAATACTTACTATCTACATTGTTCTCAAACATATAAATTAACAACGAAAATTTCTAAGTGCCTCACCAATCTTTGAAAAAAATACGTTGCCTTTTTTTCCATTTTAAAACTTGCCCCATATCTTTACTGAAAGCAATAATTCAACAAGCGCCAGCGCTCTGAAATTATTTTGGTACATCTCCCTTGAACACAATTTGCCTGCAAAGGTTGTGCCCGAGATTACACTAAGAGTCATGACCGAATACTTTTCCAGTTCAGTGAAACTTCTACATTTCGATTTTAAGGGTCCTGAATGTATCTCCTTTACAAAAGCCCTATTGTGTTTTTTTAATCATGAGAAACAGCGAAAAATCTTTTTAAACTTATGAGAACTTTTTCGGTTTATTGTGTTAAATTCTATATTTTTTTCTACAACAAAAGTATGCTTAATGTAAACGGAAGATTGGGTGTCTGATTACTGTTTCTCATTAATATTGCAGCAGTGTTAGTAAATTTATGTTTTCTTATTAATAAATATCGGAATTGATTAACTTAATATTCAATATTTTTCACATATATATCATGGCTTACGGATTTTATTTTAAGATTTAATCTTTACTTGTTTAGTTTGTTTTATTATTTTTAACTTATTTGCTTTTATCGCTATTTTTACCATATTTAAGCCTTTTTAACTCATTAACTTAATTGCTCGTATTCTACCTTAATCACACATACAGTTTAACTTTTTAAGATTTTAAAAAAAAAATGTAAGTATTGTAACAATATAAAAACTAGATCGTTCCAGTAGCTGGTTATTTTTGACCATATTTTTTTCTATAATTTTTGACATATTTTTATATCATTTGGTAAAAAAAATCTCCAAAAGCATATTACATACATTATTTATGTCAACTACACAGACATACCTTCCTTTTACCTTTTATTTCCTTTTATTTACGAATTTACAAATATTTATTATAATAATATCGTTCATACCTACTGCTATTACAGGGAATATAAAAAATTAATAATTCAACGCAATAAAAAATCCTTTAAATTATACAATTTTTTACAACTACTATTAACCGAACTAGCGATGCCATATTTTATGTGTATAAAATATGATTTTTTTTAATCGTAATTTATAAAGTATTTCTGTGTATAAATTTGTCATTGTTTATTAAACACTAGTTGTTCATATATTGGTAAACATTAAATGTGTTTGTCAATTGCATAAATCTCAAGTTAATTTGCAATATACATATATACATGTAATACATTTTCATGTTTGTACTTTAAATCATATTGCATTTACCCTAACTTGATATTTTTTTTTTATTAAAATCACACCCCACAAACAAGATCCGCTTTTGACCAACAATGTATAAAAATATTGTTTCGTTTGAAAACATTTTCGAGATTTTAATTAATTCACCCTCTGATAAATCACATTTTACATATTAATTGAGTTTTGTATCAAAATTCTATCAGAGCAATAAGCATTTTATTATACTATAAAAACCATTTTAAAACTTTTCAAAGGGAAAATAAAATTTTAACGTGATTGAATATCAGTGTCAAAAATATAACATTTCATGTTTCGGATGCTAAATGTTGAATTTAAGTGCATACGTTGTAAACAAAATTGTTTGAATAATTTTAAATTAATTACGAAAAGTAATGGTTATTGCTCAAAAAAGAAAACGAGGAAGTTATAAATTCACAAATTAGTATAACTTTTTTTACTAATTTGCTTTTGTTTTACATATTTCACTTGACTGTTCTCTTTTACTTATAAACAAACCACGTTCTCAATGCCGGCTTCGTGAAACATTCACTTCATTATCAGATTTGTTTAAATGATTAAATGAGGCAGGGTATTTAAAACGTATTTGACGAAGGCTATCAAGAATCGTTGTATACAGTCAACGTAATAAAAAAGTACTTTTTAAAAAAATAATAAAGTAAAAAAAATTAGAGACTTAACATTTGTTAATCATTTGTTAATCAATTTATTATTAGATTACAACCAATATTTTTAGCTTTTCCACTTTTTTATTTGACCAGCGACCGGGTTTCGTCGTTACCGACATCATCAGACTGGTCTCTCATCATCACCAGTCTGATGATGTCGGTAACGACGAAACCCGGTCGCTGGTCAAATAAAAAAGTGGAAAAGCTAAAAATATTGGTTTTAATCTAATAATAAATTAAAAATGCAATTCCATCATGAAGTGTCAGTGGATAATATTTGTTAATCATTTGTTATCCATATATTATTTTATTTGTTTTTATAAAGAATTTATATTGTACTATCCGCTTTCGTAGAATAAAATTAGTGTATTAGGCTACCGCGAAAGAGGTTTCAGATTCAATTCCAAGGGAACCCACACCAAACATCATTGATAAATAAGTCATAGTTGATATTTAAAAAAAATATTTTTTAATGACTGGTACTAAGGACTGATCACCTAGCCTTCATTTAATTAGTGATTAAGTCAATATAGTGTAACTTGATGCCTATAAACCTATAAGCTAACAAGAAATCCTTACTACAATCATATCGACCATTTTAATAGTCATGTAAGCATTTTTGGTCATTATTTTCTTTTATTTATATATGAGTATTTTTTTTATATTGTACCAAGTATAACCTCAAATACCCATAAGTTTTAATCTTCAGGTTTTATGACCTTATGTTTTTATGTTCTTATACCTTTATGTTTTTTTCTGAGAGTACTGTCTGGTGTAGGTAAAAATGTAAAAATAAAATAAAACAAATAAATAAATCCCAATTATTATAATTCATTTTCATAAAGGTTTTCACAAATTTTTAACTGTACAAAATATATGACATAACTTGTGAAAAGTTTCGAATATCTTACCCAGTAGATGGTTGGATGGGTGCCTTGTCTTAAAAAGTTTAAAACTGATTTCAAATATCCGATAAATACGTACCGATTCAAAAGTATATCGACTTTAATCCATCACTGACGCGCCGTGACAAATTGGATTCAACGTTTAGTTGGGTGATTCAAAAGAGTGGCAGGAATATTGAATATTCGAATTTTGCACCGCGTCCGGCGCTCTATTTGTACACGACGCCGACGTCCGAGCGCCGCGACGCCGAAGTTGTCATGCAGAGTTGACCGCCATTAAAAGCTAGCCTTTTAGTCTCAAAATGGTATTTAACCATTATTACCCGGGTCGTAATTATTTTTCGGCATAATGAAACATTAAACGTAATTAACTCGTTCTTAAAAATACGGTCGTTGCGAGTATTACAAGCTGATATTGTTTTTCATATGGAATCATTGCGTCATTAAGTGAAATGTTATGATTAAAACAAGTAAGTGGAAAACTAACAATGAATTTTATAGGCACAATTACAAGAAAAAATATATAATAACCTCGAGTACTCCACCTATTAATTTTTTCTCGTTTTCCTTATTTTATTATTATTTATAATTTTTTACCTTTTTTTATATTTCCCACATAACTGAAATATTTTTTATTTGGCCCATTACACTTCATCTGTATCCTACAAAATATATTCCACTCCTTCAGATAAAAAGCTGGACCGCAAAATCGATCACGTGTTACCAGGTAAAGATCTAATGCAGTGCCTAATATAGGTGGGAATAATATTTTTTTATTAAGTTTATGTATAAGATACGTAAAAAACTTGATAAATATAATAAATACCCTTTTATAATATTTTTTTAAGAAAAATTTATACACGTTTTGAAATGAAATATATCACAACATTTTGGGTGTGTCAAGATCCTTGTTCAATAATCTCAGTGTTTCCACTTAGGAGTTATTTTACTTTTTGATATCTCATAGATGACGAAAAATATGGAAGTCTGGGTATTTATAGTGAATGTTACACTATATAAAGTGATCATTTTAACCAGCTTTTGAAAAGTCGTTAGCCTTGTGAATACCCACACCTATTTTGAGATGTCTTAATATGAAATTTATCAATTTAATTATAATTATTTTTATAACGATCAAGATTATAATAATAATAATTCATGAAGATATGCTATTTAAAAAAATAAGAATCAATATAAAATGTAAAATACTTTACTTTAAGCAAATTATTTCAAAAATATAAAACTTTTGTACTGCCATTTTGTAGAAGATTTACGTCAGCCGTGCGATATCAAATGAATCTAATTCTGACTGCATGGTCGCCCATTGCTGTTGATTGTTCGTACCGGAACGACAAACGGAATATTTTGGCGTTTATGTTACACGGGACAATATTTGCACTGGACGCATCACCGGATGACTGCAGTGGTTCTGCTAATTGTCACTTGATTGACAAGACTCGAATTTTTATCCCGGACAGAATTCCAATCAAACAAACAATTATCGGTGTTGATGTTAATTGTGCCCCGAAGCAAACACTATATATTTCCTATTATTTATTACCAGATTTAAAGTCATGCAATATTTTTCCAAATTTTGTGTACCATATAAAAGTAATGCGTGGACCCGGCGAAAAAGAAAATATTTTTTTCAATGTTGAAATGCGTTCAAAATACAATATGTAGGATGAAGGTTTTGCAAAATTAAGCTATTTGATGCAAGAAATAAATATTTTTTTGGATCGTGTATATGTTTTTTTATAAACGTCTCACTAGGCAGAATTTTTTTTAATTATAAAGATCACAACGTAAAATTAAAATGAAGTTATATTAACAAAGAAAGTACAGTTGGTAAAGTGAGAAATTTACAATTATGCAATAATAATACTTTTATTTGCTTAATTTATTTAGGTGGGGTGACCAACTTTAGGTATTACCTTGGTAAACGTTATGGATAGACGAATATTAAAAAAAAATACAATGAGATAGTTTTAATACGTGGAGCGAATGAATAACCAACGCATTTTAGAATAAAAAATAATGAACTGTTTTTCGAAATTCTTTAAATAAACACAAAGTGTAATTTTTTCCATGAAAAAACTAAAAAAAATTGTTTAAAATAAAATGATATTGATTTTTTATCACATTTAATTTTGAAATGATTTTTTTACTAGCATCGAAATTCTGGTTAATTTCAAATGATTATAATAATTAATTCACCTTTTATACCGAAAGTTGGTTGAAACCCAAAAAAAATATTGAATATCAACAATTATGAACAAATATAAAATTTACTTGATTTTTATTTTATTTAAATGCAAAGTCCTCTTCGTTTTTCACATATTATGTGTATTAACATTTATTGATCTAAATTACCATCTCTGTAGTTAGCGATTCAGTGTGTAATCAGCCATGTGAGCTGCATGGTATTCGATTAATTTGCGAATGAGGTTTAGTTAGAACAAGGAGAGAAGGACCATATACAATTTTGATGATAGACACGCTCCATCTGCCTGAGTGATGATTGAATGATCGTGTCATCGGTGATGAAAGTTTCAACCCTCAAGTGACGGTGCAAAATAAAATTACGGAGATTCATTGACACGAAATATTTTGGTCTCAAACCCAAGTAATAATAAACTCGAAAGTAATTTATCAAACATTGTGTTTAATTAGCGTGAATTTGAAGACTGTTTCTATCCACCTTATAAACAGAAAATTGAGTGAATAATATTGTTTCTGATTTATATTTTTTTAATGTAAAATAATCAAAAATAATCATTAAAAAAATGAACGTTTAAGTATAACTCGTAAGAGAAAAACAACAAATAATGAATAGGTACCCTCAATTCTTTGTTTTTTTTTGTGAGAAAAATACCACTTTTTTAAGACTAATGAATCTTTTTTTAATCTTTTTCAATCATCAATTGTAAATAAATATGTAATAATCTTGAATAAATTTTTCAACCAATGGTATATCAATTGTCTTGTTAAAAATATAACAGTAATATATTATTTATCTGCTCACTTCTAACGACATGAATATTAGAGTGATTTTCTTAGTTTCAGGAAAAATATACTTTAAAAACATACCTAACTTTATATTTTCATGGAAAGTTATTTTTAAAATAACGTAAATATACTTAGTATTAATGATTAAATTTCTAAACAATGCCTTAAAATTTAAAAAAATCATTTTTTTTTTTTTGACATCTCAATAAAGATAAAGAAGGAAATAGAAGTCTGAATATTTACAGGGCTTATGATCTATCATTGGTTGGCTAAGTGATCACTTTTTACTTATGTATTACTTCTATTATTGTAAACACTTGTATATTTTTTTGCAATTCAAACATATATCATAAATCTTATATTTGATTTTTCGGCAGCATCTATGGTTGATTAGAGAAACATTTTGATTCATGCAAAATACTAACGGGATTATTTTACATACTGGGACTCCCAAAATATTGTAAATTTATTTTTTGTCTATCTTCATCTATTTCTGTATTTTTACTGTCAGGTCCCGCTGACGTCAACTATCACTTGAGAGTAATTGTCCTTATTTTGGGCTGCTTCAAACAGCGCCTCGACGGTTCAGATCTCCGTCCAATCAAGTTTATTCTTTTCACATTATGTTTGTAGGTTTATTTTTATAAAAATTAATATATTTGAAGAAACGGTTAGGAACATGAATAACCATCAATTTATTGCAGGTAAGTGTTTGGAATTTTCATTGCCACGTCGAAACACAGAATCGATTGTTCTCGAACCTTTTCATTATAGATCTCTTAGATATTTGACAAGTTTGCAAGGTCTCGGGGTTATCTCGATGGTAGTGTCACCTTAAGGGTTTGGCGGATAGAATGCGATCATGCCCCTTGTGGCCCTATCGATTTTCATGCGCGTCCGTTCCAGTTTGTTTTCTGTGACGGCCTCAGGGGATGCGCCACGATAGGAAAATGGCGGGAAACGTGGAAGATTGATAAGATCAATCTTAGACGCAACTATTTACTTACTCAAACATTATATTTGTCATACGAATTCATCAATTCGACAGTAGCACGAAAAATTTGTTTACCGAACTTTGATAATAAAAAAACCCTAATGTAAGGGAAAAAAGAATGGAGTTATTAAAAAATTATGATAGTAGACTGAATATGAGGCAAAATGTTGTCTTCTAGATGTTCAAATGGTGATAATGATTTGAAATCTAGAATTCTATATTTCTTGCAATTTTTCAATGTTTTTTTTTTACATTTTAGAAACGTCAGTATTACATTTACGTGTTTAAATAGTTCAAATAGTTTTTTTCTGAATTTATTCAAATAAATTGATGATAATATATCTCTTTACTCGCTAAAATGTGAAACTCATAATTTAAATTTTTTAATAAACATAAGGATGGATTTACAAAAATTTTGATTTTTTCCTTCATAAGACCTTCATTTAGACCTTCAAAATGTTTTTTTTTCATGTAAGCCGACATTAACAAAGAGTCAAATGATTGCTGAATTGTATTTTAAATTAATAAATAAATCTTTACATAAATATACAAATACAATAAACAGTACATATTGATCGTCTTTCTATGATGATTTAAATAAAAAGATTGGACAGTGTATGAAGTGATCACTTAAACAAGTCGGTGTCAAATTGTACGCTTTGAAAATGACCAGATTTTCAAATTAATATTCCCGTTATTTCTTTGAAGATGTCACTGAAAATTTTTCAGTAGGTTTCTTGTGTTCAAAAAAAAATTATTTAATGAAATACTGCTTAGATTTTTTTTTAATTCCTAAATATATATTTTTTTTGATAAATGCCTTTTTAAATTTTTACATTTACTTATTGCTTTATTCACAAAATCAGAAAACGTTTCTTTTTATCAAATAGAATAAACTTTCTTTTTTTGTTTTCTTTCCCTCCATTTTGTAATCAAAACATAATTTAAAGAGTAATTAATTTGATCGTTTAAATAATTGTCTTTGGTTTTAACGATTAAAAAAGTAAACTAATTTGTTTCTGGATAAATTAATTAGTAAACGATGAAATCGATTGAATTTTTCATCATCCAAACTGTTATTTTATTTCTCATATGAAACCCACAACATAAAAGAAAAATTGCTTTTCATAATATCAGTTTATTTTATACAAGTTTGAAAAATCTTATGTGCTTATAAAATCACACTTTTATCTTCTATTAAAATTTTCAAATATTTAAAAATACGTCCTGAAATATTGTATATTAAACTATACGGTATCAAAATAGCAGTTGGTTTGTGTCATATTTGATACGGATTTTTAGTTAGATTTTTTTTCGTAAGCAAGAATAACAATATAAATTAATTAAAATAACTACAAATTTTATGCTGAACGTGAAAAATACTAAACAATTTATCTGTGTATACACATTTATACTAAATAATATAAATGTGTTTTATGCACGACTTTGCTCACTTATGTATTTATAATTTATCGAATTACTTATTTGAAGACATGTGTATTTTTTTTAATAATCCAAATACTTGTCTTCATATGCATGAAAAGGCTTTGTCTTTGTAAAAGAATGCGTTTTTTGTTTACGGAGTATTTAAATTAGTTTTTTAATGAATTACAACTTAAAGTTCATTTGAAATCACTACTTAGCAGTCAAATAACTTACCAGATCACATGATTTTCCAAAACCACAGGAACATAAACGAATATATATATTTTTTTTTAAAGTACCTACCTACACATCTCTTTAATAATCTGAAAACGGATTTCTAAGCCAGCGTTAACTTGATTTACAACAATATCGGATATTCAAAAAATGCAAAACGTCACGAAAAATACAAACAAAACGGTAAAAAGAAATGTCATCGCCATCATCTATGAAAAACTTGCACGAACATATGCAATTATCCAATAAACGTTCATATTAGTCTATTTTAAATAGTTTTTTAGCTTTGAAAAAAAATATGAAAAGGTATTGCGCTATTAAAACTATATGATTGTAAG
The DNA here is from genome assembly GCF_059751285.1 of Brachycentrus maculatus. Taxonomy (NCBI): domain Eukaryota; kingdom Metazoa; phylum Arthropoda; class Insecta; order Trichoptera; family Brachycentridae; genus Brachycentrus; species Brachycentrus maculatus. The sequence continues at coordinate 755,984 of NW_028280776.1, forward strand.
GTTTGTATGAGATACATTGATTATTATATGTAGTCAATTTAAAACTTTAGATCTAAATTTTTACAATTTATTTAAAAACATACTTAAAAATTTTACGTCGTATATAAAAACATCGCAGGATTCTTAAAAAATAATAAAAATTTTAAAAAAAAACCTTATGAATGTAGCTGTTGTTTATATTTTGAGATAATAAATATTTCGATATAATCATCTCGTTAGACTATTCAACATTTATGGGTTCATAAACTTCTCGAGACATTTGCATAACTATGTCGGAAGCATCTTAAAACGTCTCGTTCTTCTTTCGAATCGCATATTAATGGCCTAATAGAATATGACATTACAGCGACCATTTAGCCCTCTTGGTGAGAAATTACGCAACATTACTTGGCGTAACGCAAACTTATATAGGCGTTACGTCTCCTTCCAGAAGTTGTAATTTCCACAACGTCGGTTGCTAATGTCATTACAGAATTGCCGCTTATTAGAGATCGCTCTTTGTCTAACGCAATCCTTTGACGCCGTAATTCGAAATCACTTAATATTACGAATAAGGCGAGACTACGAGTGAAATTGTACGCCTAGCTTCGCGTACAAATTTAAATAGATATATACGATGACAGACCCCCGTAACAAAGTTCCGACTAACTGAATTCAGGTAGTATGGGCCCGTGCGACAGTAATTAGGTAAATGATAAGTACCTATGTCCTTTCTCCCATCCGCTCTCGAATTAGGATCTCATAACTTAAATGATTCGCATTGCTGAGAGATAAATTATTGTCTTCACCCTCAAGATAATAAATTCTGGCAAGTAGTTGAGGCTGTTCGATATCATTCTAGGATGTAAAATATAATTGTTTTAGTTTTGAAATTAAATTTTCGCATTTAAATCTGGTATTTCAGATTGGAAAATTATTAAATCTCAGTTTAATCAGTCACGATAAATGTTTAAATCTATCATTCGATGTTAAAGGGCGAAACGTTTATAAACTGCTGAAATCCAATAGAGAATCAAAAATTAATTTAAGTTAAACTTATCAATTAATATTTGTTTAGTAAAAATTTAGTTTTCATTACGATTTCGTACACATTTTTCATAAAACCAATAATTCCTACGAAAAAAAATATATTTTCTGCATTTTTATTTTACAATCTATTTTAACATGAAATCTAATTATTTTTTATTGTATATTTACATTTGCATTAAACAAAAAAACATTATTTTATCAAAGATGTACTTTATCAATAATTTTTTTCGTGGAGCAAAAAGATTTTTTTTTGTTTGTACAATCGTAAATTAAATTATGAATACCACAATTGTATTTGTAGAAACATGAAATTAACCATTTAAAACGATATGAGTTCAACTTAGTAAATCTATTGTGACACGTGTTTCAATGCAATCCGTATAAGTTTCAAACACTTTGAATTAAAAATGGATAGATTTTACCACAAAATGACTGCCGAATCAATTAATGAAATTAAAACCATATGAAGAAGAATTGAGATACATTTATTTATATATTTATAAAGAAGAAGTATTTCAGGAGAAAAATAATAAAAATATTTAAATTTTAACTTACCTAACGGGGGCGCAATACTTGTGAGCAACATTCGTGCGGTTTTCTTTTTCCGTTTAAAAATAATAATAAAAAAAACACTCGTAGCACTTGTTTATAAACAAATAATAAAACTTCACTAAATTTCTAAGTTAACTTTGATAAAACATGAGTTCTTAATATCAACATATATAAAATTTCAACAAAGTCAATATCCTTATAACAAAATGAGGTATATAAAGGAAGTTTCAGTGTGTTTCAGGCTCTGGTGCAATAATAACATGTGACCGAGAAATCCCACGATTTCAGGGAACAATTCACCAAGGTCAATACACCGGTAAACTTCAGGCTAGTCTTAAATACTTTGGTTCAGTCAACCGACATAATTCTCATTTACAAAACAATCAAACATAAGGCGGTTTCTATCCAAATAAGTCAAATTGATTATCGTACAATTTGAGTTTATTTTTAAAATATATTATGTACACAGACACGACGTTAAACATCAAAACTTGCGCTTTTTTTCAATTTCGCGCGTTAAAATAAAAAATTTAAATTAATGCACAATACGTTCAAAAGTTATCGAAATAAAAGGACACACAAATACGAACATCGACACGACAGATATAAGCCACTTGATTTCATTTATTAAGGTAGTTTTTATTTAGTTAATTCATTAGGATTTGTTGCGAGAGGTTTTGCTACGTGTCACTGGCGGCAGGTTGTATCATGGCGCGCGCGTGCGGCGGGCGGCGCGGCTGTGTGGCACTGAGAGCCGCGGAGCCTTCGTCCTCCCTTGCCGCCCTCGCCGCTGCCGCCCCTCCGACGTCACCCAGACGCCGGTATTGAGTGCCACGCGAAGACGGGCCGTCACTGTCTTTGCGTGATGCATCTCGCACTGGTGACAATAATAATAATAATAATAATTATAACAAATTTGGATAATTTCCATAGCGCTATTGTCGTGCGATACTGCCTCAAGGGCGCTTAATTATTTTTTTTTTTTTTAATTTCTTTTAAAATGCATTTTGACTTTTTTCACTTTCACATTGCACTTAACTGCAGTGATATTATTTTAAAATTAAATTACAAATGTTCATTTTTTTTAAATCTTTTGTTATCAAAAAAAATCCTTTATGAATTCACCGATTTCCTTGTTAATACGTCGCATTTAAATACGCTTACCTGTGACAAATCTTTTACCTGTAATAAGTTAAAACATGTTTTTTTTAATCAAATTGTTGAACTGAAAAGCGACATACGCAATTATAAATATTGCTCATAGCGGAGAACGTGCTGGCTGACAAGTTTTGAATATTATAAACTCACTCACATTGTGAAATTAAACATTTTATAAATGTGTGCTATATTTTTTATTAAAACATCTTACTCAATCATTTTATAAGTATTGGCCAACATGCACAACTAAGTTCTAAAAAGTCATTTTCTGTTTCAATGATTTTTACATTAATCTTTAAAAATTTAACATTTACAAATACAATTCTCATTTTTCTTGATATTTCATCCTTTGAATAAAATCCACTTTTTCATTGAAAAAATAAAAATCTCATATATTTTTTCATTTATTTTATTAAAATTTTTGTGCCAACTCATAATTCTTGATTAAATTATAATGTACACACACGGTTGGTCTCTGCAAATTTTCCAAGAATCAATAAAGGAATGAAATAACAAATTGACCATGAAATTGGATATTTCTGACTAAATTATCCATTATGCTGTAACCGACTTACAAGCAACATTTAACATATTCGGCAATTTTTCAAACAATATTGATTATAAATCATAACAGCGTGGCAATGCCAAAAAATAACTGCGTCGCCAGCAATTTTCTTACATTACGATACATTAAAAAAAAAATTATCGCTTCCTTTTATCTGATCGTAATATTGAAAAGCCACTTTTCATGACTCTCGTCTACTACCGCATATAAAATTCTCTTGTATTAGTATATGAAATGCCTATGGGAATTTTTCTATCAATCGCACTCATACTTTAAAATTTGAAGTAAGCTCATGTAACCGAGCGTATAAATGACTCTTAACATACAAAATGTCTCTCTTGTTACCATGGTGATAAAAAAATAAACAGAGTCTTTTTTTAATGCAGAAGCTATTGTTTTTTAATTTTTTTATTAGGATTCAGGAAAAATAATTATTTTCCTCGCAGACTCCAACACAGCTAACGCGATGTGTTGGTACAAACACGTGGATATAAGGCGCATGCGCGCTGCGAAGAAAACGTGGCAAAAGCGCTTCCAGCTGTCAAAATTCAGCCCGCACATGTGAACATGCACTTATAAGATGCAACACATGGCAACTGCAGATTGAAACGGGCTTATTAATTTTATTTTTGGAAACGAAAAAATTGTATATTAAAAAAAAATACAAATATATTTTGACATTTTTTTGACATCTCAACATAGATGAAATAGAA